>NC_068284.1:10373690-10588690 GCF_025860055.1 Xyrauchen texanus | reverse complement strand
GATAAAAGAGGTTAGAGAGGTACTAGAGGAGTCAGGAACCGGCTGAACAGTAAAAATAAAGTTTTAATGTCAAACTCAACTTAAAACCAACATAAACAAACATACAACGTTGCCGCGTACATCTCTCTCTTGAACTGGTACCTCCGGCTCGTCTTTATCCCCGTCCAGGCTGATTAGCCCAATTCAGGGATGGCCTTGTCTTAACGGCCCAGACCTGCCCTCCTCCTCGTCACACTCCTCCATAACCTGACTCAGGTTGGGGAAAACCCCGGCATGCACTTCCTGGGGGGGGTCTTCCCCACTTTTCTGAAGCCCTGGGAGATATGAGGGGAGGGAAAGGTGAGAGGGAAAGAGTGAGGCCTAGTGACAGAGAGAGAGAGAGAGGAGAGAGAAAATCTTGAGAGAGGAAAAAAAGAAAACTTGCTCGCCAGCTCCTGGACGCGCTGTCACCTGGTCCTCAACCGCTCCTCCGCCCTCTGGCAGAAGCCAGCTCGCTCCCCTTGGACTGCCATGGCTCCTCTGGCTCTCGGTGTTGCATATCGCGGCGCTGTTTTGTGGTCCAATCTGCATAACGCAGCTGCTCATTTTAGCTTATCTCGGCCCGTTTCGGTTCTCCTGATGGCCAGTCCGCCCCTGATCAGCTCCAAAGTGCTATCTATCTAACTGTCTGACTGTCTGACTGTCTGTGTATGTGTGTGAATATACTGTATATATATAATTGTCTGTCATAGCTGACAAATATTGGTTACCTCTCTACCAATCACTGTGAGTGATTTAAAAGTGTGCAGTCATAAAATGTGTCATCATCCATAGCAACGAGGCAACACCGCCTTACACTTGTCTTAAGATTTCCTTTGTATAACTTGCTATAGGTTTTAAGCAAAAACTCCTAGCTAGGAAAAGCACGTCTGTTTTGAGTGTAAAGTTTAAACTCCAGTTCCTACATTTGCAGTTTGGAGACTCCTCCAGCAGATGGTAATAAAGTTCATGTCCAAACTCTGAAAATATGTCTATGACAATCACTGTTGTTGCCATTTTATGAGATATGACATTTATGTGATTTGTGTCGTGTGTGTGATTTTTGTTTTTTTCAATTATTATTATTCTTTAATTTTTATATTTATTTTTATATTTGAGGGAATGGATTATATAATAGGACCCAGACATTGAAATAACCAGAGAAAATCCTCTGAATTAAATTTCACTTGACCCCGCCCATAAGCTTTTGCCTTGCCAAACCCACTTGCGCCCAGACTTAGTGCATGCTTGCACGGAAAAAAAATAAAACTTCATGGTCATGCCCACTGACTTTGCACTTGTGACTTATGGCAGAGTGCTGCACTCAGCGTTAGTGCTCTTCAAATAGGGCCCATTATTAGTCCTTTTCCAAGCTTAGCTTGTGGTTTAACGTGCAGCCCTGCTCTTCTTAGAAAGCTCACAAAGTCATACTACCTCTTCTAAAATATCCAAAGCGGTCTTTCTAAGAAAAGAGCACACTTTTATCCACTGTTATCCAGTTTAAAGTTCTCTTTTGAGCCTGGAATAGCTCTCGCCATTGCCGCACACACCACTCTAGCATATGTGAATAAATGCTTCTCTTAACTTCAGTGAATTGAGGAATTTGCATTAGCAGAACTCACCAGCTGAAGTCATGGGGTTAGCTGGAGCTCGCCTGGGTGTTTAGATGTGTGGTTTTGCAATGCTGATGCATGCTGAAGTGTAAATGGAGGATAATGGCCTGATAAGTGGTTTGGTGCTGATGCAGGTGAAAGAGCTTTGTGCAGTTCTCTCTCTCTCTCTCTCTCTCTCTCTCTCTCTCTCTCTCTTTGTGTGTGTGTGTTGAGATCTCTGGCTGTCAAAGTCTGGACTCTGCTGACCTGATGAAGGCCGATACTGTTCTCATGTGTCATTGTGTCTCTGTTCCACTCATCAGAGGTTTCATGAGCTATCTTAATGGTACTTGAGAAAGGTCAGTTAGTTTTACGGTATCATAAACCCGTATGCACTTACACATACAGACCAACAGAAAGGCCTACATTACATCCTTAAATTTTAATGGATATTTCACTCAAAATGTAAATTCTGTGATCATGCACTCACCCTCATCCTCATGTTATTTTCTTTCTTCTGTCAAACACAATAGGATATCTTATGCAGAATGTCCAATATTTTGTTTTCTCTAAAAAAGCAGTAAAATCCATCCAACCTACCTAAAAATATGATATTCCAAGCCATGTGATAGCTTTGTGTGAGAAACAGAAATTCAAGCTGTTATTCACTGATAATCATTCCCTCTGCTGTAACTCTCAAATCTCCTTTGCGTTCACATTTTTAAATGCGTAACGTCACAATTGGTCCTGTGACACTCAAGAACCAATGCCGTTTGGAGTCAAGTACGTCAGTGAACAACAACTTAAATTTCAGTCTGCTCCTCGTACAGCTTTAGAAGACTTGGGAAGACTTGCACACAAGTAGGATGGACTACTTTTAGGATACTTTTATGGTGCTTTTTGTCCTTTTTTGGGCTTGGTGGGCTGTATAAATGACCTTCCAATTTCCTTGAATGGAAAACAGAAGCTTGGACATTCTGCCTAACATCTCCTTTTGTATTTCCCTGAAGAAAGTAAATAATACAGATTTGAAACGACATGAGGGTGAGTAAATGATGACAGGATTTCCATTTTTGAGAAAACTAACAATTTAATACTTTCATGCAAACATACTGTACATACTCATCATACACTGTCAGATAAATTTGCAAAAATGTTCCCTTTAGGGATACAACAGCTTGTCACTGGGGAAGTACCATCAAGGTACTAATATGCAGCGGTCGATTTGAACAAAAATTCCAAGTGGGATGGCCTCTTATATGTCAAAATAAAATCAAATCAAAACTTTAAAATGGTCATGTGGTGTAACCATTAAGTTAAACATATTAGAATACTTTCTTTGCACCTTTAATACTTTTAATTTCCAAAAAGTTTTCTAATACAGTTTTCAAGATAAAATAAAATACATTATTCTCAGGGTTATACCACATGACTTGAACAAAATGTGCCTTTTCATAAAAAGGTCAAAATAGATATCAGCCATTTTTTAAAACTTCATGCTCAGTCTTGAGGGTCTAAAAGTGTCTGCTCTGTTTTATAGTTTTTATGGTCAACATAAACAACAAAATGGCTACATACATGTTAGTTACATGCAATAATTTTGATTTAGTGGACAAAAGCATTTTTAAATATGTATCATATTTTAAAACACACATATTTTACTGCTTAATTTTTAAAGAAATAACAATAACATTTTATTCTGCTCTAGTCATGCAAAAATATATATTTATTTTTTCAGGAATTTCAGCTTTTTATACAATTTTGACTTTTTTTTTAATGTCTCTGGACACCGCATGACATTTTTTACTTTAAGCCCCAGAAAAAATATCAATATGACTTTAAACTCAGAAATTGCAAATATTCTCATCATAGAAGAGGTGTATTCAAGTAAATGGTTTGTGTGAATTGTATTTTTTATGTATTTTTAATTTAATAGACCTGGACTAGGGCTGGGCGATATGTCTTAAATTATATCTCAATATTTTTGAAATGGAATGGCTCAAAAAGTGTTTTTTATTTATTTATTTTTTATCAGTGTAACCATCATTTCATCCAAACTGCCGTTGTAGCCAAGTAGATTAAATATTTTAAAGACATTAAATAAAAATTTAATAATTCGTTTTTCAGTAAATAAACACAAGGGAGAATGAAATTAAATCATTTTCATTGATATGAACGTTATATTTAATACGCAATTATACATAGTAGCTTAATAAAAATCATTCTTTACCTTCAAATGTTTTGTAAAGCTGCTTCACTGACTTATTTCTGAACCCCCAGTTGAACATTGCACAATACTAAATTATTACTGGGGCATGTCAGGTTTATTATTATAATATACACTCACCTAAAGGATTATTAGGAACACCATACTAATACTGTGTTTGACCCCCTTTCGCCTTCAGAACTGCCTTAATTCTACGTGGCATTGATTCAACAAGGTGCTGAAAGCATTCTTTAGAAATGTTGGCCCATATTGATAGGATAGCATCTTGCAGTTGATGCCCAATTGGCACTAAGGGGCCTAAAGTGTGCCAAGAAAACATCCCCCACACCATTACACCACCACCACCAGCCTGCACAGTGGTAACAAGGCATGATGGATCCATGTTCTCATTCTGTTTACGCCAAATTCTGACTCTACCATCTGAATGTCTCAACAGAAATCGAGACTCATCAGACCAGGCAACATTTTTCCAGTCTTCAACTGTCCAATTTTGGTGAGCTCTTGCAAATTGTAGCATCTTTTTCCTATTTGTAGTGGAGATGAGCGGTACCCGGTGGGGTCTTCTGCTGTTGTAGCCCATCCGCCTCAAGGTTGTGTGTGTTGTGGCTTCACAAATGCTTTGCTGCATACCTCGGTTGTAGCAGTGGTTATTTCAGGCAAAGTTGCTCTTCTATCAGCTTGAATCAGTCGGCCCATTCTCCTCTGACCTCTAGCATCAACAAGGCATTTTCAGCCCACAGGACTGCCGCATACTGGATGTTTTTCCCTTTTCACACCATTCTTTGTAAACCCTAGAAATGGTTGTGCGTGAAAATCCCAGTAACTGAGCAGATTGTGAAATACTCAGACCGGCCCGTCTGGCACCAACAACCATGCCACAATCAAAATTGCTTAAATCACCTTTCTTTCCCATTCTGACATTCAGTTTGGAGTTCAGGAGATTGTCTTGACCAGGACCACACCCCTAAATGCATTGAAGCAACTGCCATGTGATTTGTTGGTTAGATAATTGCATTAATGAGAAATTGAACAGGTGTTCCTAATAATCCTTTAGGTGAGTGTAATGCTGAATTATCATCATTATTCTGATTATTATGCATTATATAAAATAAATACATTTCTGTAATGTTTACTTCATCTTCACCTGGGGGCTTTTATTTTGACACTGAAATTGCTGTAGTATTTACTTCAACTTCACAATGAGCTTTTATTTTGACACTGAAAGTGCAACGTGTATTTGACGGCTTACAATTACACTGTAATCTGCTCCTTTTCTGTTATTCTGTGCCACATTTGTAGATTTGTATAATAACTTGTAACTGTTAATAAAAGCTTCACAATCAATGCACGTGAACTGATCTGAGAGCGCCGCTATTCGCGTGCACATTGATCAGCGCATCACCGGTTTGTTCTGCATCATGCACAGATAGTGTTTATCTGTTTATCTTTTGTGGATTAATAATCACATATGACCAGCTCACCATTTTGATGTTATTTTAATTGTGCAGCCCTGAAGGATTGTGAAATTAGTGTACTGATGCGCTATTTATGAAACTTAATAGCCAAATAAAAGCACATTAAAATCATCACGATATCCGTCAATTTTACATCGTCAGCAAAATTATCTTGATTATATCGTTAATAATCGGTATATCGCCCAGCCCAAGTCTGGACAAAAATGAGCATCACTTAGGATACATGGCCATAATATGCACCTGTTACCCTCTGTTACTGTATTTTATGAGGAATCTTGTGAAAATAATTCACGTTATGATCATGAAAAAGATCTAGATCGCTCTAACACCTCACAATAGTTAGTGGAGATAAAATAACCTTGAGAGGAATCTGACCTCTGGCTTTACGTTATAGTGATATGAATTCGTGGGCAATGGACAAGTCAGGAGACAATAAAACGGGTTCAAAGTCAGTGTCTTTAATTCAATACTTCTCTTGCAGACACTCATTTGATGGTAACCGTTGGTAACACATATAAAACTCAGCTGTAATGAAAGCACTCTCAAATAATGATCACTCTCTCAGATAGTTGCTGTCGTGCTTTCGGTCGCTCTCTCCCCCACACTGGTGCTCTGGCGTGCCTTTTCATGTCTCCCTCCGCTATCACTATAATTAAAGCCAGTTGTTAGAGTACTCACAACCCAGGTGATGAGCCTTACCGCTCTCCCTCTCCCTCAGACAGACACATGACCATGCCACAGTTATATGTACATAATACAACATTATTTAGCAGTTCAAGCAAAAATTATCAACACATGTAATTTATTTGCCCTCTTACCCTGGTTTCACTTTGCATGTAAACGTAAACAGCCATGACAGAGATGTCAGCGTAAATAAAAAGAAATGTTTGATGTACTGTAGCACTGGGACATGACACCATTGTTGGAAAAATTAGCAATCAGTCTTTGAGCTCTCAACTCGCTGTGTTTTCCTGTGAGCGCTCAGCGCCGCCTCTCCAGGGAGGAGACTGTTTTGCAGCTCCCAATGTTGCATTGCTTGGTTTTAATCACACTTATGTATTTATTTTTTACGATACACATGAAATCACATCGAGAATGTCTATCGTACGATACAATGTGATTCAATATTTAGTTTGTACCCCTAGCGCTGATGCGTATTTGTGGAGGCGGTCAGATGCAAATTACTACAACAGTGTGACATCACAATGTGGAGGGTGTAGAGAACGAGTCATTTTAGCAGCTTGGTTTCAACAAATGCTCTTTTTGCAGTGAGGTGGAAGTTTGAGTTCAGAAACTCAAGGGTAACATTTTGTACCCTTTAGGGATAGATAAGCTACAAATGCATTCCAATTGACATGTAAAGGGTACAGTGGGTGTACCTTTGTGGGTATTGCCCCAGTGACAAGCTGTTTTTGTTTGTGTTTGCCAGTTCACATTTAAGTTTAGGTTAAAATAAGGACACAAACACTTAGACAGCGGGGAGGCCTTTAATGTGAGTGTTTGGCAGGGTTAGTGCTGAGTCTCAGTGTGTGGTTAGGATCCAGATCAGGTGCACTTAAAGCCAGAGTGTGTCATCACCAATAAACGATCTACAGCCCATGACCTGAGCCACATTTCTCCACACGCATCCTCAGACTCACTCCTGCAAACCAGCATCATCACAACATGAAGACGCGCAAGCTGTCCAGAGTCCAGAGGTTATGGGTTGTAAGTTTGTTTTGTGCATTTTATCATCATCTGTTCATGAAATCTGGTAGTGTTGCTGGAAAAGTTGCTAAATGTGATTCTTTTCATTGTTTTGTTTGCATCAGTTGGTTCGGCACGAAACTTGTTTTTAGGTTTAGCGTGTTTTCCCATGGCACGTCGCGGGGTATGTAGGATTGGTTAGTATTGATCGTACAAATTTATTGTAATGATTGTTTCATACGTTTTACATAATTGGTGCTTCTCATGTTACACACTATTCCTCAAATAGATTTGTTTAAAAGTAGGTCAGTGACTCTCGATTCCTTCCCTAATGTCTTCTAAACCATTAAAAACTTTGGAAAGTTTTATGTTCTTCTTAAAGTATATTTAAGAATAAGTGCCCCCTATTTCTTTATAAATAATATATAGCTGAATTATAGATATAACACTATTATCTATATTAACAGGGTTATGGAAAGCCTTGAAATATCACAGACTATTCAAATTCTGTCTTGGAAAATTGGATATTATAGTGAATAATTTATTTATTTATTTTTTGTATTACTTTTTATATATGTTTTATATTTATATATTTATAAGAATTACATAAATATTTTTTTTCTGGTTGTGCTCTGCTGTAAAATATTTAATTGGCTAGAAATTGCTTTTGTGAGTTTAAACTCTTAACAAGAAGTAATCCTGCACACTGCTGTTGCATGCAAAATGTATTACAAATGTATTAATACAATGTTTCGCTCATGCAACCTTTGTCACATTTTTAAAAGCCAAGAATGAAACACATAATTTATGTCAATTGGTCATTGGACATTCATTGGTCAAAAGGTGTGGGAACCCTGTATACCACCACAACAACAAACAAAAAACATCTATTTTTTAAATGAAACTCCAAAGGCAGTGAATCCAAAATGCATATGATGTCTCCTCAGAGACATTTGGGATGTCAGGTAACTGGTGCACTTTAAAAGGTTTCTCTTAACTAGGTGTGGATTGCAAAACAGCTTTCTCCGCTATTTGTGTTAGACTCTAGGGGGAAGAAGGTGTATTTCAGAAACATATATTCCGCTTCTCTGTAATCAGAGAAAATCAAACCAACTCGGATTAACAAACCAACAGAGTAGCTCATTTCCATATACTGTACGTTCATGTATGTGATAGACCTTAAAAGGTTCCAACTCTGTCATAATCAAACAACAAATGTTTAAACTCTCTCTTCCTATTAGTATGACTGAGTGTTGCGATCTTAACATTTTACTATGAACTGCGTTAACATTTCCTACAAGTGTTTTTTTTTTTTTGTCCTCTAGCTGGTTTCTAATCTGAAATTAGTTAGGCTATTGTTCCCCGACTGTCGCTCACTTCAACGTTGTGTCAAAGAAGCGACACTAGGGGTCTCTCTTGAGAGCCTCGCGCATCTCTGAACTGAAGGCAAATGAGAAATTGTCAGACAGAATTTGCATGTTCCGCCCCCGGACATACGGGTATAAAGGGAGTGAAAATGCGTCTGTTCACTCAGAAATTTTCTTCGGAGCCGATCGGTTGTGTGAGCAGCGAGCTGCGATTCACAAAACTGTTCACTTCATCTTTAAGAGTGTATGCTGTTGGATCTATGGCAAATATCAGTGGCTTTCTCCTTCTCTGCACGGTAGTTCAGCTTTGCCCCTGGGCGCTTCAACAGCTCTGTCTAAAAGAGAATTTTGTAAAAGAGTTTGATTCTGTAAAAGAGCAATACACAGCGGCGTTTGACATCCTTTTCAGGACGCGTCTTTATAAAGATGCCCTTCCTAGTTCCTGGATGCGGTCGAGTTCTCTCCGCTCCTGACTGTCACAGGCGATGCCTCGTGTGTCTGGGCCATGATCACTCCGAGGCAGCGTTTGTGGATAGTTCATGTTCTCACTGCGAGAACCTTACCATGGCAACGTTGCGGTCGTGGCTTTCCTTCCTAAAAAGGAATGCCACTCCAGCCAGCCCCCGTGTCGCTCCTTCTTCCTACGGTATTAAGGACGACCCGGCTGGTGATGGAGGTGATTTGGGGATGGCAGCGGGCCCGGTTTCGCCTGGTACATTCCCCGACGAGTTGCAGGAACTGCGCTCAGCGACCGACCTCGCCCTCAGGGCCACGAAGGTCACAACGCGGACACTCAGGCAGGCGATGGCCATCCTCGTGGTTCAGGAACGACATCTGTGGCTGAACCTGGTCGAGATGCGGGACGTGGACAAAGCACGCTTCCTCAATGCCCTTTCTCCCAGTTCGGTCTCTTCGGCAACACCGCCGAGGACTTCGCCCAGCAGTTCCTGATTACAAGCGTTCCTGAGACGGATGACCCAGAGATCAAGAGGTTTGCTCCAGAGTTGGTAAGCAGACCACTCTGTCCCCCGGTGGAGGGTCAGGAGGAGAATCCTCAGTTCAGTTTGTTTTATTTGCCGCACCCCCTTCGGGCTGCGGTACCCACATTCTCAATAAAGGAGCAATTTCCTCTTTCTCTGGGTCCTGCCCTGCCCCGCTGCTGTGCCCCGCCAGGTACATCAAAAACGATCGTCCCCATAGTGCCCCTAGCACGGATCTTGGATGCCTGGCTTTCACTTCCCAATCCGTCACGCTGGCTGGCCATGACCAACCGACACAGTTATGCAATTTAGTTTGCCAGGCCTCCACCACCCTTCCAGGGCGTCCGCTTTACCGTGGTGCACAGCGAAGACGCCAAGTCCCTGCGCGCGGAAATCGTGACTCTCTTATTCAAAGACGTGATAGAGCTGTCCCTCCAGCCGAGATGAAGAAGGGTTTCTACAGCCCTTACTTCATCGTACCCAAGAAAGGCGGCGTCTTACAACCAATTTTGGACTTGCGAGTTTTCAATCGGGCCTTGCACAGATTCTGATTCAAAATGCTCACGCAAAGACACATCTTAACTTGCTCCGGCATCTAGATTGGTTCGCAGCGGTAGACCTGAAGGACGCGTACTTCCACGTCTCAATCTTGCCTCGACATCAACCCTTTCTACCGTTCGCATTCAACGGCCAGGCGTATAAGTACAAGGTCCTCACCTTCGGCATGTCCCTGTCCCCTCGTGTTTTACGAAGGTCGCAGAGGCAGATTATTCCCTGCTTCGGGAAGCAGGCGTTCACATACTCAACTACCTCGACGACTGGCTCATCCTGTCCCACTCCTGAGAGTTACTGTGCGTTCACAGGGACCAGGTGCTCAGGCACCTCAGCTGCTTAGGGCTTCTGGTCAACTTTGAAAAGAGCAAGCTCACCCCGGTTCAGAGCATCTCTTTTCTCGGCATGGAGTTAGACTCAGTCTCAATGATAGCGTGATTCACCAACGAGCACGCGCAGTCAGTGCTGGAATACCTCACCTAGTTCAGGCCAGGCACGGCGGTCCCTCTAAAACATTTCCAGAAGCTGCTTATGGGGCGTTGGGGGAGGGTACGTACAGTCTGACTGTCGCGAGGCTCACAAGCTTCTTCGACACAACGTCTCGTTCCCTCCATCAGGGAACGGAGGTTACAACATTAACCTAGACAGTTGTGGTATAACTGATGTATTCCCAGAGGGAGCAAATATTGCAGACTTTGGTATCTTGGCAAATCTGAGAAGAGTTTGAAACATTGTCGAGATCTCTTCTGAAAATCTAGAGGTGACGCATGAGATTCAGGTGTGAGAATAAATATGAGAACCAGGCCACAATTTAAGCAAAAGTCTTACAAGTAACAACTTAGATAAAAAGAGATCTTTTTGTCTTCTGGTTTGTGCTTACAGTAAGTTTGCAGTGTCTATACCTGTTGCGGCTTCATATTTCATATATTTCAACTCGTATCAAGCTTGTTATTTGCAAATTCTCTCATATCTCTCTTATGTTTCATAAAATATAAATCACAGTATGAATATATTGTGCCATACTTTGTTAAGCAGGCTACATATTCATTGGAAAGTGAATTTATGAACTTGCGATGCTGCAGTTAGTATGGAATAATTGACGAAATATTGCTGAATTATTGAAAAGTAGTACACAACCCCAGGCGAAAATGTGTCCATGAAGCAAAGCAGATTCAGCTTTTGCACAGCAACTGAATTTTCTGTACTTTTTATTTTAAAAGTAGTTAAAATTAGCTTGGCTTGAGCACTTTTGCTGTAGTAGAAAGTATATAGTCCTTTGAATTTCTTTATTTAATTCAGAAAGTGAAATTTTGATTTAGTGTGGTCAACATTAAATGTGCATGCAGTTACAGAAAATGAAACTTGAGACATTTTGTCACCCAATCAGAATCAAGAATTCATCAACACTATAAAAAAATATGTTTTTTGCCTATTGTAGTAGAATCAAACCATTTCAAAGCAGGGATTGATTGCAGACTTAAAAAATGACTTGAAACTGAACTGAAACATTAAGGGGCCATCCCTGCTTCTTGGGATGCAGAAAAGATGCACTAAATAATTATAATTTACTTTAATCACTCTGCTGATTTTAACTATAAAGCCCTAACCTAATTGTTCTTTTGAGGCTTTTAATCAGCCCTGACTGTAGATGAATTGTGCTTTACAATAATCTTCATCATAAAAACACCATGCCTAAAAACTGTAATGTGAGAGCTCATGGAATTACACTGGTCAAAATGAATACATCACTATGTCAGGGTGTTTTATTGCAACATAATTCTTGTCAACACAATGAATGATGGTGTACCGTATAATGTAAGCATCAGCAAATCACCAATTTGAATGTATCAGAGGATCCATTTAGCTTTTAGCCACTTACATTAATGGGCTACAGCAACACACTTACTGCAATTTGCTGACAGTCAAATGCCTTCCCTTAATTCACAAACTCCTTAACAGACAACTTGACATGCATTATCAAATATTTCAGTTCTGAAGTTACATCGGCTATTTCAAATGTTATATATAGAGTTATGCCACGATACGGTCATTCGATATATCATCCCATCCCTAGTTGGCATATATCTAACAAAATTTTATAAAGTTTCTGCTTAAAACATGGAAGAAATAGGGTGTTCTCTGTTGTTGTTTTCGAGCGGGGGATCACCAAACTAGATCACGCAACAAAAGAGTTATTATAAGATTGGTTTTCACACAAACTGAGTCATCCACCTTTGTAGTGAATTGTATTCTGACTGCATGTGTTGAATGAGTTGGGCCTTGTTTTTTACTGCCTCCTTGTCTTGAGTCTTTTTGTGCTGCAATTGCACAGCTCCCTCCTTCAGAGATACAGAATTAATGTAAGGCCAAATTACCAATAAAATCACAAAGTTAATTCAAAACTTAAGTAACTTTTATTCTTTGACATTTATGAAATGTAGAGACGGAGAACTTGACTCCAAAAGTGTAAGACACATTTTCCAAGATTTTTATTTTTTTGTTTCTTATTTTAACATTGTAATAAATAGATAGTTTTAAGGACTAATAAAAAAAAAAAAGAGCAATGATGATGTAAAACGAAGACGAGATGTTTTAAGATGCAATATTTCTAGGTCACTAATTGAATGTAAGCAAATTTGTGACACTGACTATGTTAACTTTGTACAAAAGGTCAGATTTCCTTGCTCCCGTTGAAACACAAAAGATGCTTTTTGGAGCATTTTCAAATCATGCTGGATAACATGGATCATTGGGTTTTGCATAAAATTGTGTAGTCGGTGCCAGCTTGAGTGCATGCTATCATTACACAAAAGGGGGACATATGAAAAACCGATAAACATGTTAATTTTTTCAGTGCAAATTTTCACTCAAATTGTTTTGCTGATAACATTTATATATTTATATATACCATAGGCTGATACTTTTGGACCCCACTCTTTATCAGTTTTGTTATTTTGAGAGAAAGAGAAAAAATCTTAATCAGCAGAATTGTCCAAGACACCTGTCACACTTTCCTGAATGGTGTGGAAGGTTTTGAGGGATGAGTATGAAAGGAGAGCCTCTAACAATTCTGCAGGGAGTCTTTCCACAGTCAGCGTCTGTGATAAAGCAGCACCCGCTGTCAGTAACTCACTAGAGAAAGTGTTAGTTCCATCCGTCTGCAGCAGATGTTTTGGTCAGCAGGTCCTCTGCTCCCACAGACTGGTTAAATCCAGGAATCTCAAAAACTGTAGGGAAGGATTTACAAGTTTATCAAATGTCAAAGTTTTATCATTCATTATTACACAGTAATAATACTAGATTCCGATTGGTCAATGGTGCCATCTAGTGGTCTGTTATTGCTCTGTAACAACCGCAGCTCCATGTACCAGACCGCTTATCCTGGTACTGCGACCCATCTCTCCTGCTTCACATAGCACTCTGCGATCTATTAAGCTAATAAAATAATTTGAACTCAAATCAATGTTTCATTTGCATTTATTTATTTATTTGGCAAGTAGTCTTGTAATAGGATGCATAGTGAACAGTTAGATTTTCATTGATAACAAAGTAAACACCAACAGAACTCCAACTGTTTTAACTGATTTATTTCTTCTCACATAATTATACAATTTCAACACAAATCTATGGTTAATGTCCATTTTATTTTGTTTTGTTTGTTTGTTTGGCAAGTAGTCTTGTAATAGGCTGAATAATGAGGAGTCAGATGTAAATTTCCAGAGGTTGATTTCAGCTGCTCAAATTCCATAATTTCAACGCAAATCAATCTATTTATGTCCATGTATTTATTTATTTATTTGGTTATTAGCTGTGTAATAAGTGGGATAATGAACAGTCAGACAAGACCTCTCCGCTATGCGTCTGTGTCCTGATCACCCTGCCAGGGTTTTATTGTGCAATAACAACCGGCTGAATGTGCATTGTCCCTTATAGAGGGCATTATTGTTAATCCTGCTTTGTTTTATATGTTCTTCTATGCTTTAAAAGTGCAGCATCATTGAAAATCAGTTTTAGATGCCATTGTAGTGATGTAGTATTAGTCAGCCATGATTAATTTAATCAATGAGTGAAAGTGTCAAATAACAGGACAGTTACTGAAATTAAATGAGTATTTTTCGGCTGGTCATGTGTTCTGACAGGACAGCCCCCATGTGTCGACCCTCGCCATGTAGAATAAAACAGCATTTTAATGTGAGTGGACATGATATCCTACATATACTGTAAAATTGTATTTCGTATCTAAACAAAACCGTTATCAGTGTTGGTTGTAACCTGTTTACAAATAATTAGGTACTGTAATCTAATTACTTTTAGTCAAGATTTAATTTATTAAATCTTAAATTCTTGTAATAAGATTACAGTTACTGACTTTGGATTAAGGTAATTACTTTTAAATACATTACTTGAGTTGCACAAAATATTGTTTGTGTATAATATATTTAAAATATGAATTGATATGTTTATATGTATATATGTTTGTGTTTATGTGATGACTGAATGGTTCAGACAATGAACAAGGAGGAAATACAGTATAATGCTCTATTCTCCATGTAATTACAGGGACATGTGTACCACGGTGTACCACAAATGAGATGGTGCATTGAAAAGTAGGATTTTATTTTCCAAGGCATTGTTTTCTATTCAAATCCTCATCTATTCAAACATAAGTAATGTGACTGGAATTGTTCAGTTCAGTACAAAAATGGCCGTCGTACTGATTTCTTTTATATGAGTGAATAGGTTTAGCTAATGTCATTAACTGTGATTTCATGCACATCATCCTCTGGATACTAAGTCATTTTTTTTTATGGCTATGCCAATTATATGTTCTTATACAATTTTAAACCATTCTTGTGTATGTAGCCAAATCCTCTGATCCTTTAAAAGGCAATTCAATATCGAGATATACTAGGGTTTGCATCAATTAGTGTACTAAATGACTCTGAGCCCTAGTCACCCCATTCACAATAAGAGTAGATTGCACAGTTCAATGTGAAATCCAGTGATGCCTTGTAAATATGGGTACAACAGTGCACACTGACTGCATTGGGCTCGACTTGACCTTCCATATTGAGTTTGACAAATTAAATCTCATCCCAAATGTTTAACTTCTTTTTCTTAGCTCATTATTTGATTGGGCTTCCAAGAACACCAAGAAGTAAACACATGAAAATGATATCATTATTGGGTTTCTTATGTATACAGTCTTATGTGCTGTCTTGTGTTCTCATTGGGTTTCATCTTATTCATGACTTTTATTATTTTTGTATACAAATGAGATCTTGACTCCCTGTGCAGACCCCATACCCCTTTGCAATCCTGCTGTCAATAATTCCTCTATTTTTGTTGTTGTGCGTACTTTGTGGCAGACAACCATGGTTACAGCCTGCCTATTAATAACTTTTATTTCTAAGAGCTTTCTTCCAGTTTTACTGCCATTTAAGATGGAACTTGATACAGAGAAATAAAGTTCAGGCACCCCCTAAATCGTTGAAATTGCTCTATAACAGCAGCCGAGTTGATGAAATTGTAATGAGTAGAGAGGAAATATCAGTTGGTTTTCATGTGAATCCAGATTTTGTGTTCTGTTTAGTTCATGATACATAATGGAGTATACATGATGCTATGACGCTGTATTCCAAGATTTCTGAAGCCATGCATGTCTTTGTGTGAGGAACAGACCAACATTTAAGTTGTTATTTACTATAGTGAATAGTAGTCTTGCCCTACACACCGTAGCTCTCAAATCTCAATGTCTACAGTATATTCAGACTTGGCGTGTCAAGACATGAAACAGTAGGTTTGACGTCAATAACTACGTTTCCATCCAAGGATTTTTGCCGAATAAAGTTTTAGCGCATCAAATTAAAGCTGATGGAAACGCAAATTATTGCAAAAATTTCACAAGTGTCGATATAATATATTTCCGTTTAACTCTAGCACATAAACTCTGTGTTGATACTTCAAATGTCACAAAAAACTGGTTTGGAAACACTTTTTGTCAAGAAAATTGGCATTAACGCAAAAATGTAGTGTCACGTGGCCGACTTTACCCCAATCATTTGCCTGTGTTAGTCATGACGACAAGGTATACATCCTTGATAGCCAATTTATTTTACGTGATTATGGATTGATCTTAACTGCATATAGATCCTCTCTGCAATCAATGTAAGCGCAGCGTTGTTCTAGCGGGAAGACTAGCAGCTGTACATCATCGCACCATTTGCTGGGTAATTCCCAGCCAATCACATGTAAGCCGTTGCTTTATGAGTCTGCTCACAATCTATCACATTGTTGTTTCAGTGTGCTAACACGGCAACCGTTTATTTATTAAAGTTTCTTTTCCACACCATTCAAAATAATATACGGCAGTCATGGAAAGCCCGCAATACAAAAAAAATATAATTTCTGTGCACAATGATGTTTTAAATTAAAAATAAATACACAATACTAGGAGAAAAGAATCAGTGTGAATTGTCTCAATACTCTCCCCATTTTACTAAAACTTAGGAGCAGCAAAAAAATTAGGGACATCTAGGAGTCGAATTAGCGATAAACACACATTTCTATATGGAAACGGCTTAAGGGCAGATTTCTTATGTGATAAACCAAAACTTATTTAAGTGTTTTTTTAGGCATGACGTCATCACGCACACCATTTTTATCCTAAAAGGGCCACTTGAATGGAACAGGCAGAAGACGGCAAATTTCACCAAATTTGTTTTTGCGCATTTTCACTTTGTAGATAACAAAATAGCGAGAAAAGTGGATGGAAACCAGGCTAGTGACACCAAACATCCTTGATTTTGATATAAGTGATCATAACTGCATAACTGTGTCATAACTGATTATGATGCACCAATTTCTAAAATGTGGAAGAACATTTTAAATAATGACATAATTTTAATTTTTTTTGGTGAACTATTCCTTTAAGATTCCTCCATTGGTATACTAACAGATAGTCCTGCACCAAACTCAAAACCCCAAACCCCCAAACCCCAAAATGGTTCTGCTTGCAAAACTGGCCACCACAATGCTAGGGTGATTGCCAGTATGTTGCTTTTTTAGATCTATTATCCCACTGCCTCACTCTATTGGCCAGAAGATATCCAAATATCAGAGTTTGTCTGATATCCAAAACCGGTTAACATCAACAACTTGTTGTTAACTCTTCTACCAGGCCAAGAGGCAGACAAAGGACAGCAGGGGAATGTAGCAGAAGGCAGAAGACGGTAATAATAATAAGAGTTTATTGAACAGCCTTAGTTGTGTCTGTCTCAATCCTCAGTCTGACTTCATTTGGCCAGCACAAAATCAGCATTATTATACCAGGCCAAGACAATTAAAAATGACTGCCAATCACAAAAGTTGACAAAAGGGACACTTTGGGATTTTAGTTCAGCTGGAGTCTCCAAAAGCAATCATTTGCCAATCTCTGGTCAGCTTTTCCATCTAAACAAGTTAGCATAAGATACTCTTGGGAACTGGCAAGAGCTCTGGAATAATCTAAGGCTACATGGTTACTTTCTTCTCTTTTCAGATTGTTGTAGAGGCGTGACAGTTCCTCGGAGGCCTTAAAATGGATAAAGACAATCAGAGTACAGATGACCCAGAATCTATATTGGCCCAAAGTTACCCAAACACAGTGAGAATGAGTCTCTGAGACATTAGTTAACCTTCACTGAATCTGCCTGTTATCCAGGGATAAATGTGAACTGTGGAGCTGTTCAAGCTGATCAGTTAATTTGCATTTGATTGGAACAACAGGTGGTCCACCATTTGGATAGTGCTCACATCAGACCTATTCGAGGGAATTCTGGGAAGGTCAGAGATAGTGCTTGCCAGTTGGAGAGAAGCCATGTGATTTTATGGATGGGACAGCCATCAGTGCTTTTTTTAGGGCATCTGGCTTTGGTGTACTGTTGAATGAGGATGCCAATGAGACTGATTCAAGAATTCAATCAAGACCTTTAGAATGGATATTTATATTGTATATGGTTTAAGATTACTTTTTTCAAACTTATGCCCTGCTGCATCAGCTTTTCTAGTTTATATACTTCCCTCTTTCCATCGGACAACTCTAAGGACATTCAGTAACCCTGTCGACACTCATTAGTTGTTCTGTGTCATTGTCAGGGTAGAAATAATTAGGAATGTTCAGAGTCTCTCTTGACTGAGTAAGGTTGAACACTTTAGCATATTAAGCAAAGTATGTCTGCCTTTTGGGGACTGGGATTGGACTCAGTATAGAGAATTGGCTTTTCTACAGAAACAGCCTAATTATAATATTATATATAGTGTCTCCTATCTGTCTGTCTATCTATCTGTCTGTCTGTCTGTCTGTCTGTCTGTCTGTCCATCCGTCTTCTATCTATCTATCTATCTATCTATCTATCTATCTATCTATCTATCTATCTATCTATCTATCTATCTATCTATCTATCTATCTATCTATCTATCTATCTATCTATCTATCTATCTATCTATCTATCTATCTATCTATCTACATCATACCACGTCTTCAAAAAATGGCTAAAAACACATCTTTTCCAAAAGCACTTAACCAGTCACTATAAAAATATGTTCATGTTGCACTTAAATCTGTTTTGAATGCTATTCTGATGCTGGTGAAACTTTGTAGTATGGCACTTTTCGTACAAATGTCTCATTAAGATGATTCGCTTATGTTTTCCTCTTTTGTAAGTAGCTTTGGATAAAAGTGTTGGCCAAATGAATAAATGTAAATGTAAATCTATCTGTCTGTCTGTCTGTCAGTCTGTCTGTAATCCATCCATCCTTCTATCTGTCTCTCTGTCTGTCTCTCCTTCTTGTATGTAATCCATTCCATCTGTCTGTCTCTCTTGTATGTAATATATCTGTCTGTCTGTCTGTTGTCCAGGTTACTTTCGTAACCTCCATTCCCTGATGGAGGGAACGAGAGGTTGTGTCGATGTAGTGACACAAGGGGTCACTCTTGGGAGCCCCAAACACCTCTGATGTTTGAGAAAAGGCCAATGGGAATTGGCGAGTGGAATTTGCATACCACTCCCCCAGACATATGGGTATAAAAGGAGGTTTTGTTCTCATTCAGGTTTTGTGCTGAGGAGCCGAGACAAGGTCCCCGCGATTTCAGATGGTAGTTCAGTGTTGTAGCAGGAGGAACACAATGTCTTGTTCCATCCATCAGGGAATTGAGGTTACTAAATTAACCAGGATGACAGACAGACAGACAGACAGACAGACAGACAGACAGACAGACAGACAGACAGACAGACAGACAGACAGATAGATAGATAGATAGATAGATAGATAGATAGATAGATAGATAGATAGATAGATAGATAGATAGATAGATAGATTTCTGTCTTGTATGCCAGATCGTTAAGCGATTTTCCATTTTGATATTTTAATTGAGCTGGCTGGTGGATAAACACTTCCATAATTTTCCTTTGATTCAAAAGGACAGTTGGAATTGAGAGGATGCCTGCTGTGGTAATGATCTTTTCAAGCTAAGCAATGAAGCACCTGATTAACATAATCATTTATTTGATTGAAGCAATTTTGCTTGCGTGACTGTAGTTCAGAAGATTCCACAATGATATTTGCCTGTTTGGAAATTGAGTATGCTTATAGTGCCTTTGATGCTGTGTAAGGGTAAAAAATTGTTTCTCAAGCAGCTGTAGAATAGATGTTAATGTATAAAATATGTCAGCCATTGTTCCTATTTACTTAAACAGACTTGAGATTGACCATGTTGAAAAATCTGGTAAAGGTCACAGGGGGGTTGCACTATGCAGAGGAAATGGTTGTGAGGAATTTAGTGAATATTTGATCAATATTTCAATTGTGACACAAAAACAAGAATATGTTGAGCATTATGAGATGAATGCTTTAACTATCAGGGTTCCTATGGTCATGAAAAACCTAATTTCCAGGCATGTACAAGGCATGGAAGTATGATAGATTTTTCTAGTTATGTCGACTAAATATTGCTCTTATGTATAGATTTGTGAGTGTTGTTTTGAATCGGTTATTTTAAACGAATCTGACAAAAATCGGACATCTTTGTCTGATTCTTTTGCGAATATAAATTTTTGTAGTTATAACTGAAAAAAAAAATGTTACAAAATGAATGGAAATGTCTTAAAAGTCATGAAATTGTTTTTTTTTTTTGCAGCAAATAGATATTTTTCTAGTAATATTGGCTAGATAACACTCTCATGTAGAGCTTGTGTAGAGGTTTGTGAGTGAATTGTTCTTTGAAATCAGTACTTTTTAATTCATACAAGTTCACAAATGAATCTGATTGATTCATTCGCATATCTGAATCAAAATCATAAAAAAAAATCCCTATAATCCCAGGAATCACAAACTACTGGGAAGGTTGTGGACATTTTAGGAAACTTGTTCTATGAACACCATCAAGTCACGGACGTTTTTATAGTGAACGTACATTTTTCGTTTTATATTGGCTAGATATTGCTTTTGTGTGTTGATTTATGAGTCAATCAAATGAACCTGCTTGTTGCATCTGTGCCATAACATGAATAAATAATGTTCAAGTCACATTCAGGTTATTTTATTCATAATGCTGTTTTGACAATATTTTGTCATATCACTTTACTCAAATGGCTCTAAAATGTATTTTTAAGGGTTTGTGCCAAATCAGTGTGATGACTATTCATAACACAGCTCTCTCATTGTTAAATATTCATTTCAGAAGTTAAACACCATTCAGTATTAGTGGGTAGTTATGAAGATTTACTGTACGAAACTCTTGCAATAACAATATTAAACTAAGTAATAAAATGGTTCAGCAGCTCAGTGATGAAATTCAGTGAAATTACAAGAGGCCTGTGTTTTCTGCAATTATAACAGTATGCCATAAATAGTGAAGTCCTTTTCATGGTTTTGCAGCTCGCTTTGTCTAATATATCTCGGTAATAAGGGTGCGGGTGCCATCAGCAGTTCAAGCCAATTTGAACTCAACTCATGGGGAGATGGGGTTCAAAGTTTGCAAAATTCGTGCTTTGGCACCAAAAACTGTTGTATTCCCAGATGAGTGCATTAGACACCACTGTCTGTGTTCCACTTGTGTAATTGTGCTTTTGAAAAAAACTGAAGGAAAATGTAGCAGTAGAAGTATTGTTCTGCTGGTGAAACAAATATTTAACTGCCTGCTTGGTTGTTCCAAATTATTAAATACATGTTGTGAAGCTGATGAAAATTGCATTTAGGAAGTGAGAGAAAATATTATAATAGGCCTTTGTGTTTGCTACTGTTACTACAGTTTAAATGCAATTGATACAAGTTGTATTATAAGTAAAGGAAGTAAAGGCTATATTTGGAATAGCATACCACCACACTAATCTTACTCTTTCTGCTATATAGTATGCACACAGTGCAACTTTTCTGGAAATGGAATACCCGTATAATCTACTGCATTTCCCAAAATGTGCTGTATACAACAAAGCCCACTACACTGGGTACTGTCTCCCCCAAAGCAATGCGCTTGACATGACCTTGCATTCCCAAAATGAAGAATACACTGAAAGTAATATGAGTTCATTCAAGCTATCTCCTCCTTGACTCATTATTTATATAATTTACATTTACATTTATGCATTTGGCAGACGCTTTTATCCAAAGCGACTTACAGTGCACTTATTACAGGGACAATCCCCCCAGAACAACCTGGAGTTAAGTGTCTTGCTCAAGGACACAATGGTGGTGGCCGTGGGGTTCGAACCAGCGACCTTCTGATTAACAGCCCTGTGCTTTAGCCAAATGAAAAATTCAAATGAAAAATACACTTTTTGGTATAGCAATGTAGCTGGATGCCACCTGATTAAATAATCTCACTGTAAATTCGACAGTGGGTCAAAAGTTCTGCAGCTGAAGTTGGAACTGTGGTTGAATTTATGCGCACGTGCAAGCTCCAGTTTCCCTGTGAAATGTCCACAGAGTGGTGACAACAGCGAGTTGTATTTTTAGTTGTAAATGATGTAATAAGGTCAACAGAAATTGATATTTTATTAACTCTACTCCCTAACCCAAAACCCAACCCTAAACGTAACTGTCAATGGAGTAAAAAGGTCATTTCAACTGCAAAAATGCAACTTTCGAATCACTCATGCCAATGTGTATGTGAACGCGAATACTTCCTGGTTCTCCCTGGACCAGAACTCATGTCTTGGAGGTAGCTCACGCAGTGCAGTAGCGCTAGATAGAAATATGATGTCAGTTGAAATGATGCAAAATTGTCTGATGTGGGATGCCGCTTTTCCGTAACACAAATTGAATGGATAGATTACAGGGTACATTAGCTTTCGGAAGCAACATGTTGATTTCCTGTGTGATCATGTTGAATGTGATGCAATGTGCATGCAATGTGACGATAAGATCAGGTGACAATTTAGCATAATATTTTTCTAAATCTGTATTGCATTCCACATACTATTAAAAAAACAGTCGGCAGTATACAGTATATAATGCACACTTTGCAGTAAGTAGAAAGCTCCATTCTGTGTTCCATTCTGACCATAGCGTAGTCTCCTGCAACAGCCATGATCAATGTTTCCTCTAAAATAATGCATTGTGTGTTGTTTCACTGATTTCAATATATCCTCCAATTTTTAAATTTTTTTTTACTTTTCAATTGAACAGACAAAATGTACTGGACAGATTCTCATTTCTCATTTCCTTGTAATTGACATGCTGGTAAATCTATTCATGGCAGAGCCTTGAAATGCTGGAACTAAATCAAGAAGGGATAATTGTGCCATTTTCTAGTGTTTATGTTTTTGCAAGGTGATGCTCAGTTCATGAAACATGATTTTCAAGATAAAAATAACAACATGAACATTTTTGCTCAGAGCTCAGTTTGCCAGTACTTAGTCTCACTGGCATTTTTGTTGTTTATAAAGCTATCCACAGTGTGATGCTCCTGTTCTACCCGCTTCGTACGAGACTGGAACCAGCATCTCCGGCATGGAAGTCGGGTTCGCTAACAAGGAGGCTAAAGGCTACAGATTCTAGCGTTAGTCACTAGTGCACCTCTTGAGGTCTGGAGTGTGAGGTTTATACACATTGGAAATCTATCTATCAGCTGACCACCGTTACAACAGCACTGCTGCTTAAAGGTATAGTGCACTCGAAATTTAAATGATGTCATTCTTCTTCATGCCATTCTAAAGTTGTATTACTTCTTTATTCCCTGGAAAACAAAGGTACATTTTTGAAGAATATCCTGAATACTCTTTTCGTATAAAGAAAGTGAACGGGGTCTGTTCTGTCAATAAAGTGAGAAAAAATTAGAGCAAATAAAAAAAGCCCCATCCTAACTTTTATGGTGCTTTTTTGTAATTTAGAGCCTGCTCCCCATTAACTTTAATTATATAGAAAAGAGCAGCCAGGACATTCTTCAAAAACATTATTTTTGTTGTTTTCCAAGAGGGGATAAAATCATATGAGTTTAGAACAACATGAGAGAGAAAATTATAGAATTTTCATTTGTGGCTGAACCGTTTCATTGAGTTAGTTCTGAAACTGACCATTAGCAAGCTGTTTCAGCTGATACTGAAAGATGTGCTGTCCGGCTGGGTGATTTTATTTGTGGTGATCAAGTTCTAGGTCCTCTAAGAATATATCCAATAAGGCATTTGTTCCTTCTGTTGCAGACTATATTCCTCTAAAGATCCATTTCATATTTCTGTAACTTTTTCGAATGTGAAAACGAATATTCAGTCTAGCATCTAGCTAGAGTTCATCTAGCTAGACTGAATGTAGCTTGAGGATTTCTAGTGTCATTTATATTTTTGCTCGGGTGACATACAAAACTCTTTTTAATGATCTTGTGTTTGTCCTTAATTGCAGCTATATTTGAGTCTTTCCGGTAACATCAATCTGTAATGAAGGAGTCTTGAGAGGCCAGATGCGGATCTAAGTGCAGCTTTAATAAAAGGCGAACTAAACAAGAATCTAGAAAACACACAGAGAACATATGCCTTACATATGCCTTATATGCCTTCTAGCACCATGTACTAACACTAACTGGTAACTTAATATTAATAAATCTATTAGGGCAGATCTAGTAAAAGGTATCTATATGTGTTTAGGATATTAGTTTTTTCATAACAAATACTAGTTTACTTTTTAAAAGAATGTCTTTACATTTTTTAAATAATATCATTCTCTTTCAAATAAAATGTCCAAACAAATGTGTGTAGTTACAGTCCCCCAGTTACCTTTATCTCTTTTTGCGAGGCGGGGGATTTTGCCTTGTAAAAATGCTGATTGGCTAGTGACCTTGGAACACTACTAGCCACAGTGGCCGGTGAGCCAAAAGTTCATTTTAAACCATGGACACCATGAACATTGTTGCTGTATTTCCTGCAGTGAGATTAATTAATTATAATAACTTTTCAAATGCATATGAAATGAACACATGACAAAACAGCAGAGGAGGTGGAAAAGATTGTTCATTTTCTCGCTGCCCTGCAAGCCAAGTAACAAAAGCAGACTTGGCAATTGGTCTTAGTTGCCATGACAACACTCATTGTAAAGTGAGACAGAGAGGAGAGATATCAAGTATGCTTGTATTCAAGGAAATTAACAAACAAGTATGGAACCAAAATAGTTACTACACCAATTCAATTATTACAGGGAAATTCTAAAATATCAATATTAAAATATTTTGTTTGTTGCAAATCTCTTCCAGTGATGGTTAGTGATTTTGTTTGTATAAATTAGATAATAATAAATATGATAATAAAAAAGCAGCAGAAAACATAAAAAGTTGTGTTTAAAATTACCTAGTACCAATTAAGAAGTTAATAACTGGATTTATTAACTAAATAAATAGATTTTTCACCCAGAAATAAAAGTTCTAACATCTACTCAATCTGATGTCACTGCAAACCTGTGTATTGCTGGGTTTCCTTCTAAATGTTTTGCATTTTTATTGTGCATTTCTGAAAATTTGACTAAAGAAAATGTGAAACATTGTTTCCATGAACTGTAAATGCACATTATCTTGAGGGAGCCCACCTTTTTGTCATGGAGCAGCTGAACAACTTCTTTGCTTTGAGGAAAGTTGTATTGTGTGAAATGTGAAAATGCACAGTAAATATAGGATTTTTAAGGGAAAACATGAGGTGTACATCGTGTTTAACAGTGTGGTGTTTCGTGACAAATCACTCAACTTTTTAATATGGCATATCGGATGAAACTAGAGACTCTAATCTTTTGACTCAAACAGGTTTTAATGTAAAAACTTAATTAGGTTTCTTACCAGATGTAGTTTTGCTGGCGTTTCTCCCAAAGTCAAACTCCGCTGTGATCAGCGCCATGTTGTTTTGTTCCATGACTGGAAAGTTTAATCCTTTACTGACAGCACAGAGTCTCCTGAACTGAGATCAATCAGTTTAAATTAATTTAAATGATGCGTTGTGTAAAGCGAAGCCAAAATACAACATCCACGCATGTGCACGCTGTAACACCTGATACATTTGCCCTAGCGGCCAACAGAGGTCGCTAGGAGTTTAAGAGACATTTAGTGTGAAGTTTTGTGTTTATGTTCCTGGTCCCTGCCCTGATTGTTCCCAGCTGTATCTCATTTACCTTGTTTGCCCCAGTGTACATAATGTCCTTGTGTTTGCTCAATCTTTTCTCAGTTGTTGTTCCTGTTACCCTTCATGGATGAGACGTTTGTTCTGTTCCCGAGTTTTGGTTTTGTTTTGTTCCTGTGTTTTCCTAGTTTTGTATCTGGGCTTGTTTTCTTATTAAATAAAGCTGCACTTAGATCCTGCTCTCTTGACTTCCTCCTTCAATCGTTACACACGCAGGGTCGCACAAGGTTAATAATTCTTTTGTAAAGCTTCTTTTTGGTGCTCAAAAGCCACTGGCCACTGTATGCTTTAATTGTATGGAAAAGATCAGAGTGTCCCATGGAAGAAAGTCAGGATGTTTGGAATTACATGGAGAATAAATGATGACAGCACTTTAATTTTGGGGTGAAATTTCCCTTTAATTACCAAACCAATAATTGTCAACAAAGAGTACCGCTCAAACACCCTGCATTCTCATTAGTATCAGTCTGACCAAAGCAGCAGCTTTTTATATTTTTGTGTTAGTGCATCATTGGTTCATGAATTGTGAATCAATGCAGAGATGTTAGAGTTGTTTTTCTGATGAACAAAGCCGCTCGAGTAGTCAAAGTAGATCACTCTCACCACTTATTCAGACCTGAACTTACTGTCACTCATTAAAGCTGAAGATCTCTCTGCCTGCTCCCGCTACATTTCCATATAAATGTGATAAGACGGTGAAGGCACACAAGTTTCTGAAGAAGGGGAAATGCGAAGGTGCAACATGACACGTCTCAGATGTGGGAGATGAGAGATGTGCTAAATTAGGCTTCAGTGCTGGTAAGAGAGAATGTTGAATGAGGAGTCATGGTGCATGTGTAGTGTCTGGAGCAGTGTGGACTTGAGGTATTTAAACAAAGAAGAAATGATCACGCTCTACCACAACGTGTGCAAGTTAGGCTACTTTTAGTCTGCTTTTAACATGGGCTATTAGTTTCCACTCATACAAAAAGGGTACTGTGGTGAAATCATGGTACAGTGATGGAATCAAATAGTAATAACATGGTAATTTAATACTGTACATACTATACCAGTGTACTTAATGTATTCCTTGAAATATTTAAAAGCACCAAGTTTTTGGACATGTCTCATGGTACTTTTGGTTAGTGCAAATATATGAACATAGTAAATGGAGTAACTCAAAGAGTAACTTTGTTTAGACACAATCTTAATTTCATGTTCCAGAATTTTATGTACTTTATGGGCCATTTGCGAATAAAGTTTGTGATGATAAAAAATTGGAAATCTTTCAAAAATCGTAGTATTGTATTTAATCGTAATAGTGTATTTATTGATTTTAAAAATGTCAAGTGCTGTAACCATCAAGTAAAAGCTATTAAAATACTTTATTTGCTCCTTGAATACATGTTTACACAACCTAATCATTAATAAAAAAAATGCTTTAAGAATATTTTTACAGGAAAAAAAAAACATTTTTTTTCCTGTAAACAAACACCCAGTCATAAGGGTGTTTGTTACACCACCTGACTTTGATTTGGTGGACAAACATTTTTCATATATTAATAATATTTTAAAACAAAAAAAAAAATTCTCTGTTTGTTTTGAGTGAAACGTTTAAACACGGCCCAACAACATTACTCAATCAATGGCGTGAGTTGGGGGCTGGGTTCAACAGCAGATGTGGGTGTATTTAGAAAGCAGTTTGGAAAAAATTGTTTATATTGCAATTTCCATCAGTGGCGCTAGTGTTGCAGAAATGGCATACTTCAGCCTTCATGTATTTACAGTATAATTAACTTAATAGATCCGGACCACAAAAAAAAAAAATTGTGTCCCGGCCAGGGTTCGGTAGTAACGGAATACAGGTAACGGGATTATGTATTTAAAATACAACATTTTAGTATTTGTGTTCCACTAAATTTATAATAAAACACTTTTAAATGTAACTGTATTCTGATTACTGAAGAGATTATTTGATTGTAATTTGTTTTATTTAAAGTTTAGACTATTTAGCCGGAAAAACATTTATCCATATAAATGTTGCGATCCGAGAAGCGTTTGAAAAGCAGTGAAACACTTTTTTATGATTTGTTACATTTATACAAGTTCAAAATGTTGCCAGTGAAAAGGTGGATATGACATTATTGAGGAAATTTCCCTTGGGAGATTAATAGAGTAGTTCCACAGCTTAACAAAAAAACAGTTAGAAAAGCTTTGTCAGATGAAACATAAATTCAATAAATACACCGTTCATGTGAACATTTAGCAGTAATGCTATTTCCTGCCTTTACATGCATCTGTGCTACCAGACCCGATTATATTTTAAAATGAATTCTACTTTGCTTGTTTTTTTCTCTAGTAAGACCTTTGATATTAGAGCAAAGATGAAATGCAAAAATCCTTTTCTTAATGAGAATTTAAATATTGTGTTTCTGTAAAACAAAATATATATATATAAATGAATTATGTTTATGTTTTATTTACTTGCTTGTAGTCAAAAAAAGTGAAAAAAATCTACCAGTGCTGAAGAAGTAATCCAAAGTATTTAGATTGTGTTACTGACCTTGTGTAATCTAACAAAATATGTTACAAATAAAGTTTTGCAGCAAGTATTCTGTAATCTGTAGCGGAATACTTTTTAAAAGGAACACTCCCAACACTGGTCTCTGCACAATAATAATTCAAAGACTGTAATTTGGCATTGCTGTTATAGATTTCATTAGCTTCTTATCTTTAATTCTTTTTATTGTTCTTTTTCAGGATTCATTGGCTCAATCAACTGAACTTTAACTTAAACTACAAAACAAAAAGCTATTGTTTTGATAAGATAGCTGCATGTTATTTAATGTTTGTTAGCATAAAGCCTGATTCTCTCTGAATAGAAAGTTGAATTTAGAGAAAAATATTCAAATGAACCTGTCTGTTAAGAAGTGAAACCTTGGCGACTGCTCATTATCTTCAGTCTGTAATGTGCTTAGTTGCTTTTTGCACGCTGTCATCTGTCACCTTTCATATTTGAAATGTGTTATCGCCTCAAAACTGTCATTGGACAGTGCCTGTCCTCACTGAATGACCTGCTCTAAGCCATTTATATGTTAACACCATCATCTGGGTAGCAGCCATACTGAACAGACTTAAAAAAAATCATCATTTTATTAAACTAAAAACAGTTTTGAAACAAACATTACAATTGTTATGCTCTTATAAGTGGTTAAAATGGAGTCTATATGAATTATACTGTATGTGTTTATATATTATTTTGTTAACATTACTTAACACAACATAAGTTAACATGAACTAGTAATTAACAATACTTATAAAGCATTTATTATTCTTGGTTAATGTTAATTTCTACATAGATTAATTTTTTAAATCCAAAGTTGTATTAGTTAACATTGGTTAATGCACTATGAACAATTAACATGAACTAAGATTAAAGGAGCAGTATTCAGAAAGCCTTGTTATTAATGACACCTGTGGCCATTAAGTGAACTGCAGCCGGCTGCCTGATGCTCATCCTCATGCTCTGTAGGGACATAAGCATCAGCCAAAACAATGACGTAACGTACAAAGAGAATGTGATTCACTGGCATCATGCTGACAGATGAGGTAGCATACTTAAAATTACACCGTTATGATTGTTTTACTACAAACTAAGATTAAACTAAATGTACTTATCAGCTAACATACCATACTGGTACACACATACAGCTACATACTACTGAACTATACCAGACAGTTTACTGTTACACTGTTATGTTGCACTATTGTATGTTTTGTCCATCCATCCATCCATCCATCCATCTTCAACCACTTATCCGAAGTCGGGTCGTGGGGGCAGCTGCTCCAGCAGGGGGCCCCAAACTTCCCTATCCCGAGCCACATTAACCAACTCTGACTGGGGGACCCCGAGGCGTTCCCAGGCCAGTGTGGAGATGTAATCTCTTCACCTAGTCCTGGGTCTTCCCCGAGGCCTCCTCCCAGCTGGACGTGCCTGAAACACCTCCCTAGGGAGGCGGCCAGGGGGCATCCTTACCAGATGCCCAAACCACCTCAACTGACTCCTTTCAACGCAAAGGAGCAGCGGCTCTACTCCGAGCTCCTCACGGATGACTGAGCTCCTCACCCTATCTCTAAGGGAGAAGCCCACCACCCTTCTGAGGAAGCCCATTTCGGCCGCTTGTACTCGTGACCTAGTTCTTTCGGTCATGACCCAACCTTCATGACCATAGGTGAGGGTAGGAACAAAAATTGACCGGTAGATCGAGAGCTTTGCCTTTCGGCTCAGCTCTCTTTTCGTGACAACGGTGCGATAGAGCGAGTGCAATACCGCCCCCGCTGCCCCGATTCTCCGGCCAACCTCCCGCTCCATTGTCCCCTCACTCGTGAACAAGACCCCGAGGTACTTGAACTCCTTCACTTGGGGCAAAACCTCCTTCCCTACCCGGAGTACGCACTCCATCGGTTTCCTGCTGTATGTTTTGTATGTAATATATTGAATTATGATCAAGAAACCAGCGTGTTTGCTTATATTTATGCTGTATACCTGACTTTTAGTATAAAGAGAAGATCGTTGAAATTATTATGAAAATTACGAAGCAAAGTAGCTTGCAATTCATCAGTGTTGATGAATTGAACCGAACGAAGTTCCCTCCAGGAATCAAATGCCCTGCCGATGTACACTCTAGTTTTTGCTCAGCCACGATCATGTTCCCGCTTAGCCAAATGGGATTCAGTAGATAAATGTTTTTTTTTTTTTTTTGGCTTACTCAGAGTTTGTGTAGGAGTCGGTTTTGTGCTGGGAGCCGGATGTTTGCTGGCTTCCATCTCTAAGATAACGTTGCCTAGTGTTGCAGACTGTCTGTTGACGCTGTTGGAGAGCGGAAGCACTGAGGCAAGGCTCTCAGGAGCGCACATAAATGTCACATCCTTTGGATTTTTCTGGCAAAAGCGACCCGCTCCCTTTGCATGGAAATCAGTCTACAGGCTTTAATTGGCAACCTAGGAAGTCCGGGAAGGGCTAATTTTTTAAGTTGCATTACAAACCGATCCCACATTGGCAAAAAATTGTGATTTCAGTGATTTGGACCATGGCATGATAGTTGGTGCCAGACGGGCTGTTTTGAGGATTTCTGCAACTGCTGATCTCCTGGGATTTTCACACACAGCAGTCTCTAGAGTTAACACTGAATGGTGCCAAAAACAAAAAAACATGCATTGAGTGGCAGTTCTGCGGACAGAAACAACTTGTTGATGAGAGAGGTCAACGGAGAATGGCCAGACTGGTTCAAGCTGACAGAAAGACTATGGTAACTCAGATAACCACTCTGTACAATTGTAGTGAGCAGAATAGCATCTCAGAATTCACAACATGTAAAACCTTGAGGTGGATGGGCTACAACAGCAGACCAAGTCTGGCACTTTTTAAGGACCATAGTGATCCTATACTGCTTAGTGGTTGTATTATCTGAAGTAAATGTCAAAATCCAATTGTTCCAAATTGTGTTACCCGAAATCTAAACTATAGGTGTGTACCAAGCCACTTTCATGTTTATTCTGTTGGTTCATGTTTTCATGTCTTTTATTTTTTAAATCTAGTTCCTGTTTTATGTCATGTGATTCCTGTTTCCCTCATGTGATCTTGTCATGTCTTTTTTTCATTGGTTGATTATTTTGTTATTAGTATTGTCTTTTCATTGGTTTAAGTTCGTTTAGTCTTGTTATCTTGTTTATAGTTTAGTCTTGTGATTGGTTGTCTTATTTACTTGTTAACCATGTCCTTGTATTTAAGCCCTCATGTTTGCCATTGTCTTTTGTCAGGTATTGTGAATGTAACTGTTGTTTTGGTCAAGCCAAGCCAAGCCAAGCCAAGCCAAGCCAAGCCAAGCCAAATCATGTCACGTCCAATCTAGTTTTAGTAAAGTTTGGTTATGTCAAGGCTTTAGTCAAGTCATGTCAAGTCTAGTCTAGTCATTCATGTTTTAATTTTATTTTGATTCACGTTTAATATTAGGGTTATTGGATTCCACGTTTGAAAAATAAAACTGCACTTGGGTTCATCATGTCATCTTCCTGTCACAAAAAAAACATGACGTGTTCCATTTGGAATGATAATACACTTTAAAAATTCATACACTCGATGGCTGAGGGCATAGTGTATATTGAAAGCGCATTGTGCTTCATTTTGGACACAGATAATGCTCACAGAAGTCTACTATGCTGTGAAATATTTATTTGAAATATATTTTCATGATTACTTTGAATAATATTTTAAATAATATAAATAGTTGATCTATTTCGTGAATATTTCAGTAATCTCCGCACCTCCTCAGATAGCCTTTATATAACCATCCTGTCGACTTCTAACGATGTCACACACAGTCTAACTACTTATAACGCTAAAAAATAGACCTCGTATTGTAAGCTAAGGGCCAGCACTAAATAAGCTCACTCTATGTGGCTATAGCCTTCAATATTCCCTCAACAAACACTTCATCCTTAAACATCTGAACCAGTAGCTTCTCACGACGCTTCGCGCTGTCAGCGCGTGACATACAGTATTCAACACGCCTGTCTCGAGTCCAAATAAGCGCGTTTATTTGCGCGCTAACTCTCTCTGCCGCTCACGCGCATCATCTCTCTCTCTCTCTCTCTCTCTCTCTCCCTCCCTCTCTCCCTCCCTCCCCATACATCACTGAAAGAGCTTGTTTGCGAGTAGTGCTTTCCATTCCGTCTGAAGAGCGCCTTGCATCAATTTTATATTCGCGTTTCCAATATGACTTCAGCGGAGTCCAACCCGCCGAGAAAAGCTTCTCAACAAGAACAGGTAGTGAAGAGCTTTTTCTCTTATAGCTTATATGTCAAAAATCAAAACCCGGGTGAATGCTAACGTTTTGTTTTCTCTGTTCAGGGCTCGTTTTGACTTTAGCTCGTCTAGAAACGTGTCGTAAAATATGCATTAATTAGATTGTAGCCTACTTTGCATCAAAATGTTACATTTTGGTCGCTATCTTGCCATTGCAAAAACATTTTTTATATAATACATTTTTATATTATTTTATTATATTTGTAGTTATATTACAGTGTATGTGTGTGTGTGTGTGTATATATATATATATATATATATATATATATATATATATATATATATATATATATATATATATATATAATCATTATTATTATATAGTATATAGTTATGCAGTGTAGTAGCCTAAAGGTTTTTAATATATAGTTATTTAGAGCACTATGAGTTATATCTGTTTTAAGTAGCATAAAGCTTTTTATAGAAGGTATTTATAAAACTAAATAAAATTTCAAGAAACTTTGTTATACTGCATATCTCCATGAGTAGTTTATGCTATAGCCTATCAATATCAATATCACTTTATATAATGACCAGCCAGCATACTGTATAATGACCATTAGTGCTAATCTTCCAGTTGTTGCACGGATGTGTTGTTGTTATTTTTAGTTGATGGATTTGAGGAAATATATACCATGAGCACTATTTAAGGCACTTGATGGGTTTTAAGGATTCGCATATGATGATCTCTTCGGGTGGCAGGCAAAAACTAAACACAACAGATGGCCAATGTAAACATGGATCTTTGTTTCACTTCTTTGTCCCAATCAACAGTTTATTGTGCCATCAGAGGCTAAGCATGACAACCTCCAAGTTTCATCATTCAAATCAATTAAGCCAAACTACTGCATCTGTTGTGACCCGATTACATTCATGCTATACATTAATCACACATTCGCCATTAGTTTTTGTGCATTATTCACCAAACGTGACCCAGGGTTCCCACACAACCTGGAAATCCTGGAAAACTTGGAATTTTGCAATGCAGTTTTCCAGTTTCTCCCAGCATGTGGGAGCCTGCACATGCTGGGAGTCTCCACGGTGTCATGCACAATGAGACACGTGATAGGATGCGTGGATTGACGGTCTCAGAAGCAGAGGCAACTGAGACTTGTCCTTCACCTCCCAGATTGAGGTGAGTAACCGCACCACCATGAGGATCTACTAAGTAGTGGGAATTGGGCATTCCAAATTGGGAGAAAAGAGAATTAAAAAATATAGTAAAATTTAAGTTCACTTAATCCATCTGAGTAAGGTCTACATTCATATTTTTGTAGCATTGATGAAACTGGCCAGGGGATTTCGATTTCCCAGCATGCTTTGCAGGGGACTGGATGGTGTGAACAAATGTTGAAACTAAGTGTTATTTAATGTATTTTGAGCAAGATAAGATAAGTTTTTGTTCATGTTTACTGTTCTGTTTTTATCATTTTTTAAAAGTAGTGTTTGTTTGGCTGGAGTTTGGGAGGAGGGGGATACATTGTGGTGAAGACTTTTGTTTTGGTTGAGGATGGACGTGCACTTTCACTTTCAAGTGATGTTTGATTTGAATGTTGTTTAGCTCTATAAGCAGTTGCTATCAAACTGACAATGCAACAGTTTCACTGTTCTTACACTTGCTCACCTGGCATATGCTAACGATTAAAAAATTAATTAATTTGAACCAAAATATGACATTTAAGTAAATAAACCTTGGTAAAGTAATACCAACATAAAAAAATATGTTTGATTAACCTAATAAAGTTGAGTTAAAGCAACTATAGTAAATTGGTTTGACCTAATCCAACAAAGTTATGTTGGTTTAATGAAACTAAATTAATTAGAAGTAACTTACTTAAATTGCTTGTAAAAAATGTCTTAAATTAAGTAAAGGTAATTAATTCATTTAGGGCCCTATGATGATGTCTGCGATGCAGTAAACACAGATGAAATCACTAAATCCAGTCATAAAAATTGCACATATTTTTTTAAAAATCTAACATATTTGTAACCAAAATTAATGTTTGAATTAATTTAAAATCACAATATGTCCAAGTGTGAAAATAAAATGTACATGTGCTGCTTGCTTCAAAATGAACGTGTGAAGCCAGACGCTCTCTACGCAGAAGCCTCATGAGCATTACGCGTGCTCTGGGTGTGTGTATGTGTGTAGTAGATGACAGTGAGCAGAGCGCTCTGAAGCATGCAGCACATGCAGACTATATTTAATTATTTCAATGGGGCTTAATTATGTCACTGAAACAAGTAGCCTCCCCGCTTATCCGGTGGTGAGAAACTACTGTCAAAAACACACAGAAACGGCAAAATAAAAGCTCAATTTAATTGGATACATGAAATGGTAAAAAAGATCATGTTTAATGCAATTAAATAATAATGCATTAAAGCAATATCTCACATCTGTGATGTTCTGTTGTGCAGCACTTCATTTCACAAAAATATCTCCAGTGTTGTTTCAGATTTGTAGAAAAATGCAATGTTCTGTTGAAAAATGTTATAAAAAAAATTATATATATATATATATATATATAAATATATATATATATATATATATATATATATATATACACTCACCTAAAGGATTATTAGGAACACCTGTTCAATTTCTCATTAATGCAATTATCTAATCAACCAATCACATGGCAGTTGCTTCAATGCATTTAGGGGTGTGATCCTGGTCAAGACAATCTCCTGAACTCCAAACTGAATGTCAGAATGGGAAAGAAACGTGATTTAAGCAATTTTGAGCATGGCATGGTTGTTGGTGCCAGACGGGCCGGTCTGAGTATTTCACAATCTGCTCAGTTACTGGGATTTTCATGCACAACCATTTCTAGGGTTTACAAAGAATGGTGTGAAATGGGAAAAACATCCAGTATGCGGCAGTCCTGTGGGCGAAAATGCCTTGTTGATGCTAGAGGTCAGAGGAGAATGGGCCGACTGATTCAAGCTGATAGAAGAGCAACTTTGCCTGAAATAACCACTCGTTACAACCGAGGTATGCAGCAAAGCATTTGTGAAGCCACAACACACACAACCTTGAGGCGGATGGGCTACAACAGCAGAAGACCCCACCGGGTACCACTCATCTCCACTACAAATAGGAAAAAGAGGCTACAATTTGCAAGAGCTCACCAAAATTGGACAGTTGAAGACTGGAAAAATGTTGCCTGGTCTGATGAGTCTCGATTTCTGTTGAGACATTCAGATGGTAGAGTCAGAATTTGGCGTAAACAGAATGAGAACATGGATCCATCATGCCTTGTTACCACTGTGCAGGCTGGTGGTGGTGGTGTAATGGTGTGGGGGATGTTTTCTTGGCACACTTTAGGCCCCTTAGTGCCAATTGGGCAATCGTTTAAATGCCACGGCCTACCTGAGCATTGTTTCTGACCATGTCCATCCCTTTATGGCCACCATGTACCCATCCTCTGATGGCTACTTCCAGCAGGATAATGCACCATGTCACAAAGCTCGAATCAGTATTAGTATGGTGTTCCTAATAATCTTTTAGGTGAGTGTATATATACAGAATACAGAATTTAGAAAAAGTAACACTCCAATTACCACAATTTTAATGACCTTTCATGTGTTTTTGCTTAAATATCCTTATACGCAAATGTGACGCACTGGGATCACTTACAGGACAAATGAGAACCAATGAAGTTTTTTATTATTGACATCAAACCTGGCCTTTCACATATTGACATGCCTTATAACTGAATGTTATTGAGATTTGAGAGCTGAGGTGGAGGAGTAGATTTGTGGTGAATATTTTATACTTAAGTGTTTTAATTCTGTTTGTGGTTACTCCTCAGTCGATCTGTCATATGATATACTCAGAATAAAGTGCATCAGCTGCATAAGTCACTACATTTATGGTACTTTTTGTCATTTTTGTAGTTTGACAGCCCCTGGTCACCATTTACTTCCATTGTTTGGAAAAGAACATCAACATGCTGCTAAATGTTCTATTTGAGGTTCCACAGAAGTAAAAAAGTCACATGAGTTTGAAACAACATTAGGAGTGAGTAAATAATGCCAGATCTATCATTTTTGAGTGAACTAGTCCTTTAATAAATGGTTTAAAGAGAGAATTCTTATTCACCTAAAAAATAGACCTCGTACACTTAAACCCTAATCATTGTCATCAGAGAGCCCTACTGAGGGTTCAAGCGGTGGAAGAATTGCTGTCTTAGAATAGCTGCCTTTAATTCCACTCAAAGGAGGGGCTATATTTGGCATGGTAGCAGCGATAAAGTGGGTCTGATAGACGGGATTAATTGGAAATTGCGTTTGATGTTTGGACCCCAGATGAAAAAGAACATTCCCCATGAAGTACAATTATGAGCAATCAGTTCAGGCTCAGAGCTGACAGACGAGTGTGTGTATTGCAGTCCACCTGTCCTTCAAATACCGTCTGTCTGTTTGAACAATAAGGGAACAGCTGGGCTTTGACAGATTTTTTTTTTTATTTTATTTTTTTTACATTAACGATACTTGAGATCACTCTGGTTTGTTCATCCCTACTGTAGATGACCATTAAAAATATACAACAATAGAGCTTAATCATATGCTTAATATTCTTTTATTCATGCAGGCTTTTCACATTCTAGGAGGATTTTGCTTTATTGATTTCTCTTTAATAACTTGTGCATTTTGGGCAGTCTGAAAAGGCACTTAGAAATAGATTGGAGCACTTATGACTTACAGGTTGAGGTGTTGGTTTAAGTTTAACCTTGCTTTCTGGGGTTATGTGGAAATTGCTGCAATATTGGATGTCTTTACTGCACTTATCATTCAGTCTTTCTTGTATTAATCTGACTCTTTCTTGGAATACATTTCAAGGGGTGATGGATTTTAATATCTGTCAGACATATTTGAGACAACATTGTGTTACTGTATTACACATTACTGGACTGTAAAGCTATCTTGTATGTGGTTACTTTTGACTTTTAATTTGCCCTCTCAAACCAGGTGGACCTAATTGGAAAATTGGCGACAGGAGGTCAATTGTTTTGTCTGCTAAAATGGGCTTGTGCTTTTCGAATGTTCAAACTTTCTCCATTGGCCGGAGCTTGAACTATAGGCATGTGCATGCGCAACATTATAGAAACCAAAAAGACCAAAACATTTTCAGGACACGTTTGAATGCAGAACATTGAACTAAAGGCAAAATAAAAAGCGAATTCACTCAATAGGAGTTGTTTAATGAAAAGCAATTTTATTCCAGTTCTTTTTTGTATCTTGCAAGTTTCTCCATTTTAATTTCACATCCTCCACTGCACAACACACAAATGTTAATGAAAAGTTTAATGAAAGCGTTAGTTAATCCTGATAACAGTTTAGTAATCATGCGACGACTTAAAATAAAATACAGTACATTAAAGAAAAACTATATGCCATTATATCCTTCCTCTCTTCATTTTAGTACCCGCTGTGGTGTTATCAAGTAATTCCTTGTGCTCAGACACCAAAGACAAGTGCAGCTCTACATACATCTTCAACACTGGTTCCTAGTTGTTTTACATTAAGTGTTTCATGTAGGTTTGCTGAATAACTTTTGTTGCATTGGTGCCACCAACACGCTAGATTTTGTAGCTGCACCAGCTCGGGACACGTGACATTAAGCACTTACGTCATTTGTCGGTCAGTTTTCATCGCAGTCTGAAGAACCAAAAAATCAGACTATAAAAACCTTCGGATTGTCAGCGGATGATTTTTGGACCTGATGAGAATTGTGCGTTCCTATTCAAAAGCTTATTCAAACAAAAATGTAGGCTTAGTGTGAATAATCCTTAACACGTAGATTTCCAGTGGTATCATGTTGCTTAAACACATACATAAGCGAGTTATGTGAAAACATTTACTGCGTTACTGAAATATATATATATATATTAAATTTTTATTATTAAATCAAAAACGAAAATACGTGCCTTATTACATGTTTGGCTACAGTTTCCCAGTGAAATGTCCAGTTGGGGGCGCCAAATGCGAGTGAACAGGAGTTTTAAGGTGAATATTAGATGTTTAATGAGTGAAACTTACCTGCCTAACCTAAACTTTCACTTAAACCTAACCAAGAGTGATCTAAAATCAAAGCACAGTTTATGAAGCAACCAGAATTTGTGATTCTTCTGATGATATTGGATATTATTCATCATCAGTAAAAAAGGAGCAGGGGTGTAATAACGTGTTTTATTGACAACAATAATGGTGAATATTCACAAGCCATAGATCAGCACTGGCTTCCCTGTTTCCGACTGTATTATACATGTAATTGTTTTGATTCATCATGCTAGATAAAATACACCACTGTGATATTATAAGTTAGAATAATATGTAAATTTACAATAATATAGCTTCACAGCAAATGGCTGATTGAATGATAACGTATTTCCTCTCATAATGACCCTTACTTAAACCATACCATTTGTCTAATAGCCCTTGTGATTGATGCGGTAAACTTTTTATTCTCCCTTTTATTCCATTTATTTGCAGAAAAGGAAAAAGTAATGGTTTACAATGACACAGTAATTTGACAAAAAATTTTGATTGAATTGTGTTATTTATGTCATTGTTGTTAATTATGAATACTATGGTGTGCTATTACAGTTTATGCAAATAACATGAATTATGCAATCCTCAACTGTACTTTTTTTTCTGAAGTATATGGTGACTAGGGGAACATTTTTCTAATTTACCAAAAAAAAAAAGAAAACAAAGAAGAGTAGTTTTCTGCTCTTGACAATTTAGTTATGTCTAAACATGATACCGGAAGCTCGTTTTCACCCTCAGGTTTTATCGGAAATACATAAGTCTCTTCATTGCCGTGAGTTCATTGCTTTCTTTCTTGACAATCTCCATTGTAGCTGATTGTCTACCTCCCTTCATCACCTCTAGGCACATCACAACATGTTCTCACTAGATGCTGGTTCTGTTGCCGCAGGATGCAAACCTTGAATTTAGAAATAGATTCTGTCAGTTCTTGTCTGAAATGTAGTGGAGAGCTTCATGACCCATCGGGCTTGTTGCTTCACACCATAACTGTGCTATGATTAATTTAGGTCTGTTCTTCACCATTTCTATAACAATGCTGTGATTTTATTATTTATTATTGGGAGCAAGCCTCGGTTGGTCTAATGAGGATTTCTTACCCCTATTAAATTATATAATGTCTATCAGGAAAAATGTAATGTTTAGACTGTATTGTGAGATCACATTATATCTATCAGTGACGTTTCTTTTCAGATGAATCACTCAAAAATATTCAAAGAAATATGTTGGTCATATTTCACCCCAAAATGAAAAACATTAGACGTTTTATTTTGCAGAAAGCCTATTTTTAGGACTGTTTAGGACAATTAAGACAATTAAGCACATTATCTTATCATTAATGTAGAAAAACATTGGGTTCATAATAGTACCAAATAAGGGTTCTTCAGCTTGTAACAATAGCAGAACCCTTTTTGGTGCCAAATAGAACCTTTATTTAAAGGTTTAATAAAGAACCTTCCTTTTGAAAGTGTTATTTACAACTTCAATAGTGTTATAAAGAATCTTTTTCATGCAAGGAGGTTTTTTTTCTACCCCTCTATATATCTGCTCCTATAAAATATTATAGCCAAAATTATGGTTTTACATTAAATATAACCAACCAAACAAACAAGCAAATAAAAGCAAGGCATGCATGTCAATTAAGAACGTTTATGTTCTATTGAAATGACAGATTGTAGAAAAAATTGCAATGCGTTTACAACTATCATTAGTTGACTACATTAATAAATGGTTGTGGTTAAATAATTAAAATATATAACATGAAAGAGTCAATATATGCATATGCAAATGAAATAGCAGACTCCTACACTGCTCCACACATTAATGCTGGGACAGAAACTTGTACATTCTTTTATCTTTTATATAGAGAGATTTTTTCTTTCATATTGACAACCAATCTGATAACGTTCCATGGAAACACCAAATAGATGTAATGAAGACTAAAGTATCTGCACAATCATATATGATGTTTTCACCATAAATCACTGTGTATTTTGGTGTATCTGAGTGGCAGCCCCTCTCTGCACGTAATGAGGTTGTGGGGTCCAACAGTGTCTGTCTGGATAGAAATACACAATTAGGTTCAGAGTCAGTGTTTCAGTATATGTGGATAATGTAAGCGAGCCTTTTACAAATTTGAAATAAGGTGTGATAGTTTAGTATTATTATAGTCTGATGGCAGGAAGGGGTGATAAACACACGGTATGTGCCATGGTGCCATGCCCATCTCGGGACTGGAGTCTGATACCAGTGCTGGAGCGGTCTCATATGCATCAACCCGAGTGGCGCAACCACAGCCAAGGATGCCATATGCCCCAGGAGCCTCTGGAACCATTTGAGAGGAACAGCTGTGCCTGGCTTGAAGCGAGCGAGGGAGTCAGGGAGAATCGTCATTACCAGTGTCACAGGTTTTCCGACGCGTGACATCAACCAGCTAGTTTTAAAGTTAGCAACAGCGATAACAGTATAATTTGTTCAGGCTAATTTTTAATTGTAAAAAAATAAATGGCTGTGCGCAAAACCACGCCGTGATCAATAAACAAGGTGCAGACAGTCCACTCGTTAGCGATGAGCGAAACGAAAAAATCTCTCAGGAAGTGTCTCAGCTGTTGGCCGGACACGTCTACCAACACGTCTACCAACAGTGTAGGGAAAAGGTACAAAAAAACTTGGGGAAAAAAAAAAGTGACTACAGAACCATCAAGGAAAAGTGGAATTGGTTCGACCAAATGGACGCTATCTAAACCAGCGAGCAATGGGAGGGAGAGTACCCTGGACTCAGCCATGATGGAGGATGGTACATTTTGTTATGTTAACTCTATACTCTGCTTGAAAGCTTCACTTTATTTAGTTGACCAACTACTGGAAGCTTGCTTCTAAAACAATCAGGCCAATTTAACTGTTACACTTGTGTAAAATCACCATGCAACAACTGCTTTATGCAGCACAATGAGCTAGTAGCTAACAGCTAGTGGTTGTGTTATTGTTTTGGTCAGTTTATGTCGTGTTTAAGATGATGTCACAGCAGTAGAGGTGGCGCAACTATGACGATCAGCCTATAATCCCACCCACGTTGAGGGGCACTAAACTGCAGTGGAAATGCAAGCTCTGAAATGTAGTCGAACCGTAACGTGCAGTAGAAAAGTGCCTTATGTCAGTATTTTAAACAAAATGACAGCTCACCTCTTGAGTTGGTCACTTGCATTTTCTGGCAAAGATCTATATATATAATAAAGACTATCGTATGTCTATGAAACCACCAGTTACAGAAAGTTTTAGTTTGTAAAGGTTCAAATTTAAAGCGCTTAATATGGACTTGCTCAACATTTTGCAAAAACATAACCATATGCTGTGCCTTTATCAAGCAGTGGCAAAATTGTCTGTTGTCTGATAACAAGCATACTTTCATTAATTCTGTGATTAGTATTTAAAGGTTATAAGCACTAAAGTTTGTCCATCAGTTTCATGCAATGCAGGGAGAGGAAAAACAAATGTCAATAGCTCAAGGTGGTACGATCAAATTGGAATATATAGGGCTACATTTCTAAATCTTAAGGTTAATAAGCTCTCAGTAAAATAACTTATAATTACTGAATGCGTAGAGGACGATGTTGCAACAAGAAAAATTATTTTACGCATTTAATCATGCAAATGCTTAAAATAGTAACAGCTTGTGGAAAGTTCTGACATACAGTTTACTTCATATTCTTCTAGGATTTTTATGACGTCAATGAGCTGAGACAATCTCCCCAACACGAACAGTTACAGCCATAGCAGTAACAAAAGTGGTATAAATCATGACTTCAAATTTAACCAACCTCTTAAAAAATGTTGCACCCAAACTACACATTTACGATAAACTGTAAACTTTAAATTAGCAGAAACTGCGAGTGAAGCAAAAGAAAAGTAAGCAAATGCTCACTCTTTTTTTGTCCCTGAAAATGTTTTTGCTAAAACTACTAATGGTTAAAATGTTTCAGCAACATATTTAGCAACTTATATATATATACACACATATATGTATATATATGTATGTCAACCAATGACGCACAATAAAAATAATTAATAATCATTTTAAAATAATTTAAAATAATTTATTGACAGTTATATTAATAAACCAAAAGGCAGGAATGCACCCCTCATGCGAAACGCAAAGAACCATTTCAGCACAAAAGGGTTCTTCAGGAAGGCACGGTTCTAAATAGAACTATAAAGGTCAGTAAAGAAAATTTGAAGAACTATTTTGTTTTTGGGAGTGTAGCTATTGATGTCCCACATATACCAATCAAGCATCCTGTCCATTTCTTGTAAAGAGCCCTCCACATACGGACGGCTCTAAGTGCTTTCTTCCAGACATGTTTCCTGTCCAGATTGATGTGTTGGAAGATATAAAGTGATCACTTTATATCAGACTAAATGTGTGGTGTTTTAAGAAGGGTGCTAGCTGAGATATTGTTTCATATGCCTCGTGTGTCTTCAGTCGTTGACATTTTTCAAATAAAATGGAGTGCTTGCTGTCAGAATGGAGAAACAGAAGATTATTAACAGTGAATGCCTTTATAAATTGGTGGCAATGTGATATCCCATTATGACATCACAATATGTCACTTGATGACCTCTGGTAAATGAGGTGAAACATGTCTAGGGGGGATTTCTGCAACAACATTCACATGAACATATAAGACAGTATGCCATTTTGCTCAGTGATAAAGATGTCTCGTCAGTAAAATCTTGATATATGAGAAAACTGTGCCACTTTATGTATGAGCGCCTTAATAATAGCTTCCATTTCTCCTTCATCGTTTCCTGTTTTCTCGTTTGTTGTTTCCTTGTTTGCCCATTAGGTGTAACAAATGGGAGCCGCTTCATTTCAGTGTCGCCTCCAGTCTTTTCTCGCTCTTCAGCTTTCTGGGCTTCTCTAAAGGCTTCTCTAGGCTGAAACTAATGAACATGTCTGGTTCAGTGTTACTTTATTTGAAATAGTTCAAGGTTACCCTGATCATGGCATGTTTCTCTGATTTTATTTACTTGGTTTTGCAGAGGCAGACCTTTTGGCTTTAAGTCGGGTCCACTTTGCAGCTTATTCTGACCATGTTCTGTTCAATTAGACAGGAAGAGACTGTAGGAGTAACCGATTAATTGAGTACTCGTTCAGATTGAAATATTCGATTAGTAAAAAGGTTTCTGAATCTTACATACTGCACCTTTAAGTGATGTTATGAAAAATTATTATAAAATGATATGAAAGAAGAGCTCAACTTATCATTATACTGTATGTGAGAGTAACTATTTTGGTGGAAGTACTTGATATTTTGAAATATTCGTAACTCATGGAGGAAAAGCTAACATGATAATGATTTCTATTTTCAGTTGCAGAAAGGAGAACTATATCCCTATAGATGATTTCTAAACAACAAAATTATATTAATACCCAAACTTACTTTTGTTTGTTATTGTTTTATTCAGTAAAACTTAAAAGCTGTTGAACCTAGTTTCATTTCTGTGAGTTCCCTTGAAATAATGCTAAATTCTTCAGTTTGGACTTTCTAAGCATGCTCACCTCGGTTTAATGTAGAGATCTCCAAGGAGATGACACGTTACAATGTTAAAGCATCTCAGTGGTTGTTTGTGGCGTGGAATGCACTGTGGTTTGTTAGTAGGTAACTAAAAAAGTTGTAGAATCTCAAAGAATCTGATTATTTAAATACTTGCCTCAAACCCTCTAAAGCAGTATCAAGTCAGATATCATTAGATGGTTACAGGGTAAAATAATACAATTTAGAACACCTTTTTGGGATAAAATAATTATGTATACCAATCGGTGCTCAGCTGTCAACAGAATATTGCCATCTTTATGAAGGATAACAGAATGCATTTATTGCTGTTTATCCAGCATGTGTGACGAAGCAGTTCGCTACTGCAAAGGTCATCCCAAAATCAATAAAATTTCAATTACTACCAAACAAGTCTTTGGCATATTACGCCTCTGTCCCAGAGCCGATTCCTTCAGAGATCTTATTTTGATGCTGTCTTGCTGATTTTGATCAATATTGTTTAGCCTGAATTTGAACTTTGAAAATGTAAGTTTCAGGAAGGGTTCACTTTTCTTGTAATCTAACCTGAAGGACATCCAACAGGAACAAAGCAAAAAAAAATCTTCCAAGTGGATCTTCATGGCCAAATATCAATTTACAACAATGTGACACTGTAATACAAGATCAGAGAGCCAAGAAAATATAGAGTGACAGAGAGGTGTTCTTCTGACCAGTGGTCACTACTGCCTTTGAAGACCTCATATTCGTTCTGTTGTGTATTTTATCTAAATGCATCATCCACATCAGTTAGCTCCTAAATATCATAATCAGAATTTCCCCAAGTTGCACCAGGTTTGACATAGTTGACACCAAACACCATTGGTTCTCTCTAGGCAAATGGGATATTTAAGCAATATCACACAAGCAAGAGTGCTGTGTGATCTTACATCAGCATGGTTGTGATTCGGCCATAGATGATTTAGGGCCATACAGCATGACTGCGAATGTTTGATATTGCTTATTTACAACAGTTCAATGAACAAGTAAATAAAACAATGAGGAACAGCTAAGGAGAAAAATGAAGGACTGTCAAAAAAATAAAATAATAATTTGTGCATGGAACTACTTTCTTACGCCATGGGTCAGGATCTGCCGTCGCTAATTCGAAAGATGCGCCTAATCCTCCATTCATATTTCGGAAACGTCACTTTAGAACAAGTAATGGCAGCTTTGGCTGTTTCTAACAAGTTATTGGAGAAACAAGGATGTGTGTGTGTTTGAGAGAGAGAAAGGGAGAGAGCGATTGAGCGATTACCTGCGTCTGTCACGCTTCCCAAGCAGAGATGAACAGTAAATCTATACTGTAGCTGTTTAACTTTATTCCTCATCTTTAGTGTTAGTCAGCTTGCTGAGGATAATTTTCTCTGAGTAAAAAATAGCCTTCCGGTCTTCTATGAGTATTTCGTGGTAGCCAGTTAGTTTCTCTCCTCCGCCATGTTGAATGTTGAATGTTGTTTACATCTGAATTCTGCTCCCAATGCAGCAACTTACCAAGTTGGTAAGCAACTTGAGTATATGTGATTACTTAGTCTTAATGTTCTCTCAGCTGTAATAAGCCTTAATACTGAAGCTGTATTTCCTAGTTTTAGTCTAGTAGTAAATCCGAGCGATTATTGCATAAGAGGCAATTGCTGATGACTTCAAAGAAACCACTCCCTGACTTAAATGAACATCAGTTCAACTTGCTCATAACACACAAAAAAAGATCTTTTGTTGCAACTTACTGGCTAAAAATGTAAATGTCACAGGGAAAAATGAAAAGACATATCTTTAGTTTAGAATGCCGCGAACAAAAGCGGAGTGATACAAAGAGTGAAGTGTCTGACTACTGCTGTTCTGAGACATCAGAAATCAAGGAACATCTCTCATCCAATCAGATTATAGGACCGTAACTAACTGTTGTATTATATATATATATATATATATATATATATATATATATATATATATATATACACACACACACTGGTGGCCAAACATTTGGAATAATGTACAGATTTTACTGTTTCGGAAGGAAATTGGTATTTTAATTCACCAAAGTGGCATTCAACTGATCACAAAGTATAGTCAGGACATTACTGATGTAAAAAAACAGCACCATCATTATTTGAAAAAAAAAATCATATTTGATCAAATCTAGACAGACCCCATTTCTAGCAGCCATCACTCCAACATCTTCTCCTTGATTAATCATGATAAATTGCTTATTTGGTACTAGAAAATCACTTGCCATTATATCAAACACAGTTGAAAGCTATTTGGTTCATTAAATGAAGCTTGTGTTTGTTTATGAGTTGCCACAGTGTGCAATAGACTGACATGTCTTTAGGTCAATATTAGGTCAAAAATGGCAACAAAAAAAAAGAAACCGCTGTCTCTAGAAACTTGTCAGTTAATAATTGGCCATACAATGCTTTAAATTGCCAAAAAACTGAAGATTTCATACAAAGGTGTTCACTACAGTCTACAAAGACAAAGAACAACTGGCTCTAACAAGGACAGAAAGAGATGTGGAAGTCCAGATGTACAACTAAACAAGAGGATAAATACATCAGAGTCTCTAGTTCAGAAATAGATGCTTCCAATATCCTCAGCTGACAGCTTCATTGAATTCTACCTGCTCAACACCAGTTTCATGTACAACAGTAAAGAGAAGACTCAGGGGTGCAGGTGGTACTTATGGTACATCATTCTTATGGGAAGAATTGCAAAGAAAAAGTCACTTTTGAAACAGAAAAAAAAATAAAAGGTTAGAGTGGGCAAAGAAACACAGACATTGGACAACAGATAATTGGAAACCCCATTGAGCTTTTGTGAGATCAGCTAGACTGTATGGTGCGTGAGAACTGTCCGATAAGACAGCCACATCTATGGCAAGTGCTACAGGAAGTGTGGGGTGAAATGTCACCTGAGTATCTGGACAAACTGACAGCTAGAATGTCAAGGATCTGCAAAGCTGTCATTGCTACACAAGGAGGATTTTGTAGAACTCTTTGAAGTAGTTTAAGAAGTTCTGAACACTATACATTGTGATCAGTTGAATACCACTTTGGTGAATAAAAGTTCCAATTTCCTTCCATAAGAGCAAAATCTGTACATTATTCCAAAATGTTGGATGCCAGTGTGTGTGTATATATATATATATATATATATATATATATATATATATATATATATATATATATATATACACACACCCACACAGTAAATATATACACATAAGAGCTTTACGTATGCAATTAATACAGTTTAACATGTAAATTTTTCTTAATCTTGATTAATGCATTTACGGTTAATACAGGATAAACACTGGTGTGAAGGACAGAACCTCTGCAATGTGTCTGCCCAGAGTTATTACACTGACACACACAAACACACATATAGTGACTCAGTTTCAGTGATAAAGTGATGGGAAAAGGAGCTCTTAACGCTGTTTATTTTACAAAACAAGCCCAGATGGAACTCGTGAAAGAAATTAAATAGTAAGGTACATTTTAAATAACACAGAAGCACTTCAAGTCTTAACTATCACCAAAACGCAGAATGAGATGTTTTTTTTTTTTCTGTAAGCAATTTTCACATGGAGTTCAAAGCTGCGCTTGGCATTGGCACTTACACCCTGACGTCATGAATGCGGTTTCACAATTGCTGTAAAAAAGCAGATAGCCACAGTCTACCGGCAACTTGGCTATATAAATTATCATCCACTTCCGTTGTAAGTATACAAAGCACAAACTCAGATGTACATCAACAGTACAGCACAGTGCTCTGACATAGATGTCCTTAATATTAATAAATAGATTTTGTGGGTGGACCATCACAGATGCCATATCATTCAACAAGCTGCTAAGCATAGAGAGTGGAACAGACAGAATGTAATATTCTGTACAACACAATGATGCCTCTTCAACAACTACAGTTTCATTAGACTGGATGGAGTACTCATGGTATCTATACTTTGCTACAAATGGGAAATCTCATATTTTTCCAGCAGTATTGAGAGGGCTCGTGTTTTTTCAATTAAAAGGTTAAGAGCTCTCAATCAAAACAGTTACATCACAATTAACATTAGGAGTTCGAGAGATACCAGCATAACTTGTATAACTAGAGTCTAAAGGAATATAAAGACATATTTATGGATCTAAAGTAAACTGATGAGGAGAAAAATAACAAATATTTGCCCAGAAAACAATTACAATTAAGTTGTCAATAATTTAAATACATGGCACTATTTCAGCACATATAGGGCCTAGTTGGATAGACCACTGTTATACAGACCGCTGTTTTCCTATTTTGCTGCTGTCAAGACTTTAACATCCCACTACCTACAAAAATATTTGTATTATTTATCTTATTTTATTATTAGAATTATTTATAGCAGCTGTTAAGCAGAGATGGGCAGAGCAGACAGGCTGTAATATACAACACAATGATACCTCTTCAACCATGAGAGTTGACCATTTCTCCAGCACACTGTCTGGAACAGTGATTGCATATAAACCTTTTGCTATACATAGAAAATGTGGTATTTCTGTGCATGATCAAGAGGGCTTGTGTCAGTTCAATTATAACATCAAGAGCTCCCAGTCACCTCTTTAGTCTGAACCACATCACGAACTGGGTTTCTTTAAACCTGGCCTTTTGTTGTGCTAAATGCCTTGCCATGGAATTTGTTTCATTGGACTCTCTGGCCCTTTGGTCTTTGTGACAATGCGCTAATTGCACCTATTTAAGGTTTTTGTGTCACCACAGAAGATCCTTCAACTTTCCAACAGATGACCGATTAGCCCTGAATCTGATCCTCCACAAGCATGCATTCTTAATTTAGAACTTAACATTCATTTCATATTAATGGCTTGACATATATTCATCCTTGAGCCTGTATGTAATATTGCTGATGTAGGTGCCTCTTCAGGACCCAAATTGTGCATTGGACCTCAAGTGGTGACCTAAAACAATACCAAAATTGTACCAAAGAAAAAAAAGCTTTTACCTTGCATAGGCATCAGTCTAATTTGACTAGTTTCTACCAAGTGACATAAATTTGAACCAAAATATTGTTTGATTGGAGGCACTGCCTTTGGCATCAACAACAAAAGATGTGGGCAACATTTTCACCTCTTTTAAAAGTTGACAAGTCATTTTTTTTCTTGATTCAAACTACAATTGATCACATGGTAAGTTTAATTTTATTATTTGCATTTATCATTGTTTTTCCCTGCTGTCCTTGAACCTAGAAGAACAGAGCTGCGACCTTTTTTGGGTCACAACCCACCAGGTCAGAACCACTGTAGAGTGCAAGCTTCCTTAAACACATTTTTCGTAAGTAATTCCTCTCTGATTCAGCCATGCTTTACTGGCCTCGACCGTACAAGGACATCTGGGAAATCCCATCCGATGGGGATTAAAAGATCCGCCTGCCCTTTTGATGGTGACAGTTTGTATTTCAGTGAAGCATCAGTCGATTGAAATCACTGATGTCAGATATTGTTCTGCCCTCGGAGAGTGAAAAGCCCCAACTTTGTCACTACAGCGATCACACACACTCTCTCTGTCTCTCTGTCTCTCTCTCTCTCTGTCTCTCTCTCTCTCTACTCTCTCTCTCTCTCTCTCTTTCTCTCTGTCTATTGTCATTGCTTTTGCCTGGTTTCCCTGGAAACAGGTTTTTTCAGATCAGGAAAGATATGCTTCATCTTTCACCACCTTGTTGGCGTTGTTCTGCTGAAGCAACACAAACTAACTAAACCCTCTTTACAGAGGAACACCAAAACTATGGATGAGGTTTGTGATGTTTTATCCTCACAGCAAGATTTACTAAGACTAAATTCTTGCCTCATGTATGGTAAACCAGGCTTGATAAGTTGGGAACAGACTATGTCTTCAGCACTTTTCGGATGAGATTAGTTTTCATTTATTTAAAGATGACGTCTGTCATTTTATATATTGGAATCTCTATAGTGTAGTTATTGCTAAGATGCAAGTGTCTACGGATGTGGACGTTTCGGAAGGTCATGTGCTCTGGATTTGTGAATCATGAAATCCATTGAACATTGTACTTATTGTATACATCCTTCAAACATCCACAGTATAGGTTGAAAAGGGTATGTGAACCAAGGACTGGGCGATATGGCCAAAAATATTATCACAATATATGTACAGTCACATTTACACATTTGCCAAAACAAATTATTTACAAGTTTGCAGAAAAAAATAAGAAAAAAATACTAAATAGACTAAACAAAACTGCATTGGGGGCCCAGAGAAGGCCAAAGCAGTGGTGTCTGAGGGAAGTTCTACCAAAATGTAAAAATATTTGATATAGTTTATCAATCGAATGCAGTTGGATATGAATGTTAAAAAATAATCTGTTTGTTTTGATGCATAATGACAGCAAATAATTTTTACATTAAAATTTTTTTTATATTGCGTTACATTCAGATACCCATGTATGGGGGCATAGGAGCCCTTGTGACTAAGGAATTATACTGTATGGGGGTTCAGGGGTGTAAAATGTAAAATTCTGAATGGACCATTTTTATATTTTCATTAAAGTGAGAAAGACTATGCTACAAACTAGTAATTTGACTTTGTCTTTCTTTGTCATCCATGCCAGAGATAATGACATCTGATCAATTTCACAAATTTAGAACAGAAATCTATTTGTTTATTATTAAAGGCTTATAACATGCTGATTAATAAAACTAAATTTAGAAGGAAATAAAATTATGATTTAAAGGTGGTCTGGAACCATGATGAATTATGCGACGCCTCATGTCTACTCACATGCAGGGAAAAGATACAATGCATGCAAAGCAGGGCAGGGCATACATGAAGCATGTTTGGTGCTAGAGAATAATATTCAAGGATACAGCACAGAAAAATTAGATCTGGTGTATACAGCACTCTTGTTTTGTCATGCTGCTCACCACAGTTGGCGAGAGGGCGCAACCATCTTCATGTTGTTCTGCAGTCCAGATGTAATCAATCCTGGTTTCGGACCCGGACTGCTGTGACTGGTGTAGCCTAACTGTTAGCAAGGCAGCTAACATTAGCAACTTCATACAGTCTGAGAAAGCACGGGTGAAATATCAAAAATTACTCAAAAAATGTATCATTGATATTGTGGATTTTTTTTATCTCGAAAAAAATTGAGAATGTTTTATCGCCCAGCCCTATACAATCCCTAGGCTAATGACGTCAACAAAAGCTAATTAGAATCAGGATTTGGCAAATCTGGCATCCAATTAATGAAACGAGATTGGAGGTGTGAGTTAGAGGTACTTTGTCTTATAAAAAGCACTCATGCTTTTTGAGTTTGTTATTCACAAGACGTTGACCATGCTTCGCAAAAAAGATGGTAAATGGTCTGCACTTATATAGCGCCTTTTTAACCTTTACGGTATTCAGAGCGCTTTACACTGTGACTCATTCACCCATTCACACACACATTCATACATGCAAAGCGCTAGCCTGCCATTGGAAGCAACTTGGGGTTCAGTGTCTTGCCCAAGGACACTTCGGCATGTGGAGTCATGTGGGCCGGGATTCGAACCACCAACCCTGTGATTAGTAGCCGACCCGCTCTACCAACTTGCATGAAGCTGGAAAGGGTTACAAAGTTATTTTGACGAGCTTAGATTTGTCAACAGTTAGACAAACTGTCTAAAAATAGAGATGATTTAGTAATGTGGCTTCTTCAGCTAAGATGAATCAAAGGGCACATTGCAGAATGCTCAATGAGGTAAAAATGAACCCTAGAGTGACAGCTAAAGACTTGAAGGAATCATTGGAACTGGTTAACATCTCTGGTGTCCTGATGAAGAAGGCCTCTGCTTTCCAAGAAAAACATTGCTGCATTCCTGAAGTTTGCCAAATACCACCTTTGCACTCCACAACACTACTGGGAAAATTTTTTGTGGACTTATGAAAATTAGGTTGAATTCTTTGGGAATAACACGCAGCACTACATATGGCATAAAAAGAGTAACGCATACCAACATTAAATCATCATCCCAATGGTGAAGTACAGTGGAGGGAGCATCATGATTTGGGGTTCTTGTGCTGCTTCTGGGTCTGGACCACTTGCCATCATTGAGGGAAAAATTAATTCCCAAGTTTTACTAAGATATCCTACAGGATAATGTCAGGGTGGCTGTGTGCCAGCTGAAGCTCAGTGGAATTTGCAGCAGGACAATTATCCTAAACATCAAAGTAAATTCACTACAGATTGGTTTAAAAAAATAAATTAAAAAAATCCACCTTTTTGGAGTTGCCCAGTCAGACCCAGACCATAACCCAAAAGAGATGCTGTGGAATGATCTCAAGAGAGCCGTTCACACCAGACATCCTAAGAATATGGCTGAGCTGAAGCAGTTCTGTAAGGAAAAATTTTCCAAAATCATTTCTGAAAATTTTGCAGGTCTACCGCTGCTACCAGTAACTTTTAGTTGAGGTTATTCCTGCCAAAGGAGGATCAACCAGTTATTAAATCCAAGGGTCAGTCGAAAAGTCATATGTTGAGATCTATGTTCAGAGGGACAGAGATATAATAACTGATTTTCATTTGAACAATTTTCGAAACCTTATTCTTTCACGTGGTTCCCAGTGGAAATACAGGCGTACAAACCTGCTGCGCCCTTAAGAACTAAATCTGTCTTGTTGTACAAGATGAGTATGTTTTCATCCTTCTGTGTCTGAGCTTTGTTGGACTATTACATTGGCACTCATGGGAAAACCGGGATTTTTGTGTTTGTCAAAACATACAAACAAGCTACTATAAAAGGGATTATTTTGAAACACTGTGATGTTTAAAAGCCCTTGACAATTTATTGTAGGTTGTGTGCATGATTAGTGTAAAGATGTTAGTTGAAAATATTTTACGTGATTGTTTGTTTAGATATTTTTAACACTGCACAGCTATAGAAAGATCATAGTATCACTTAGAACTACTGCTTCCTTCAGGTTTCCAATTGACAGTACAAAATCACTTTGATAGTAGCTGAAATAAATCAAATTTTTTTGCACAGTTAGTGAGTCTCTGATCACATGTTAACTGAACACTGACAGTCAGGATGGATGATGTGTGGATGAATTTATGGACAGACAGACAGACAGACAGACAGACAGACAGACAGACAGACAGATAGATAGATAGATAGATAGATAGATAGATAGATAGATAGATAGATAGATAGATAGATAGATAGATAGATAGATAGATAGATATTCCAACATTAATTAGCTCTTGGTATAATCAAGGTTTTCATTTTTTTCACTATATTACTAAATATAGCATGCCATTGTATTCCATGTCCATTGGAAACACTGATGCTTGTTCAAGCCATCTGTCAAATGGGTACCAGACATAGATGCTATGTTTTTTTTCTCCTCCTGCCTCACTGCCATGCTTTGTGCTAGCACAATAGATTACAATTAGGCCCTTTGAGGCCTTTATTTTGATAGTGAGAAATGAAGAGGTTCAAAGTTTGGCAAAGCAAACAGTAGCTTGGGGTAGGTTTTAAAGCTTATTTCTTACATTTATTTTTTTAAGAACTGAACAAAGTAAAGCATCAAATTCTCTAAACTGGTGTTTAATGTGTGGATGGTAATTCATTACCATGCAGAACAGGAAAAACATGCTCATGAGAATAGTCCCACTTCATATTGGGGGCCCTATTTTAAGAGTGCTAGCACTAAACACAGGCCCAGGCCATAAGTCATACAAAGTCAATGGGCATGGCCAAGAAGTTTTGATATTTTCACGCAAGCATGTGCTAAGTCTAGGCGCAAGTGGGTTTGCTGAAATTGCACATGCTTGGTGCTAATGGGCTGGGTCAAGTGCAATTTCATTCGGAGGTTCTTCTCCAGCACCTCCTATTCTATGGTCCATTCCCTGTCAAGCACCAGCGATATAAACAAACACAGCACATACATGAGAAATTGGTAGTGTAAATGGACTGTATGCAATGAATAAGAAGAATGGAAATATGGATTTACATTCTTTTGTGCATTAACTGCATCCTTGATGAAATGCATGTACAATGTATCAGGTGGTCTTTGGATTGAATGGCAGTTTGTGTGAGCTTGTTCCCATCCGCTATCCCCAGCACACTTACCTCACTAGAAACAAGCACATTATTATTGGTAAAAAACGGAGATTAAAAAGCACTGGTATGAGTGTAGTGTGCCGGGGACCGCGGATTTGGAACGAGCTGGATGAAAATTTGAAAAATTCAAGCTCTTTTTTTTCTTTTAAACAAAATCTCAAGAAACAACTATTAAGCTTGTATTCATCTTCTTGATGTATGTACTACTTCTCACTCTGCATGTATGTCAGTGTTACTCTTACAACCTCAAGGTAAACTGTCAACAAAATTGTACTTGTTAAATGGGATCCACTATTATGTGTTGTTTGAATGTTATGTATGAAATGTTTTATATGTAGGCCACACATTTTTCATATTTTTTTTTTATTTTTTTTCTTGTTTTTTCTCTCTTTTTTTGATTGTCATGGCCCCCGAGTATAAGCTTTAGATAGCTTCTTTGGGGACCAGTTCACATGCATGATCACGTCTTTGTTCTTTGTTTTATCTCAAGTGCATATGAATATATGTATGTGTATGTGAATAAATTCTTCTTCTTCTTCTTCTTCAAATGTCAGGCTTCTATGACAGTGACGCTCATTTTATACTCATGGAAAATGTGGTTCTTGTCAGAATTTGGATTTAAGCTCCATTAAATTATAGAGAATGTTAGTATTAATAATCATTTTTTTCTACTGACACACAAATCATGGCTACTATTAACAGCAATTGTATCGGCACGCACTTCACTTCTACTTGTCGAATTTGATTTTGAAAAATGTAATTAATGTTTTGACCAAATATACTTCTTAATTTTTAATTAAACTTCAAATGTAACGGAAATATAATCAAAATAATGAAGTGGTCATAAATATCATACAAATCAAAACCAAACATTTTACTCTCTCTAACTTCTTCCATCGGCCCCTTTTGCATTGACCTAAAAATCACTCTGCGATAACAGGTGGAAAAATATCAATACAAATTTGATCATAAATACAACTGTAAATATAAAAATAATAATAAATATAGCTGCAAGCAGTGATACTGAGGTCAAGCCAATTATCGGCACCATGAGCCGCAAAAGCTTATGGACAAGTTTTTGATTTAGTGTCCGATGAACTGTGTATGAGTTAGAAAAAGTCAACTTTCAATCATAAAAAATAATTTATTTTAAAAATAATAAAAAATAGTTACTTCTTTGTATTCTTGTCCAGTTTGTGGTGCTCAGGTAGTATCTGGGCATGCTGGTTATCATGCAGGAAAGCGTTCAAGAGTTATAAGCCAAAATAGCTATTTTTCTATCTCCTGACCAGTAGAGGGTAGTACGCCAAAACTCTGCATGTAACCTCAGGGCCTAATGGTGATGACACTTACCAAGTTTTGTCCCAATCCCTCAAAACTTTGTGGAGATACAGCCTCAAGTTAAATTTTGCATGTTCTTCGTCAAATTCGTTGAAGCGCCATTTGAAAACGGTATGGTTTACCAAAATTCGGTGAATTACTTTGTGTTGTGACTGTCTCTAGATGACACAGGCCAATTTTCATGCAAATCGGACAAACAGTCTAGGAGAAGTTCAAAAGAGTAGGTTTTCAAAACATTTACAAATGGCAGACAGGAAGTTTGCTTGATCATGACATAAGTAGGGGGTATCATTGTTCTTGGCATGAACCACGGAATCTATCAAGACCTGTCTCATGACAGTAGGCAAAAAGAGTCAATGGTTATTAGCATTTTTAGAAATAACATTATTGTTCTTTACCACAAGGTGGCACTGTCCCGAAATCTTTTGAGTCCCTTCAGAGCATGGTGCCAAAGACACATACCGAGTTTCGTAACGATATGCCAAGTCATTCGTAAAATACAGCATTATATGACTGGCCGATGTCCAAAATGGCCAACATAGGAATGACATGAGATAAAGTCATGGTGCCTATGACAAATAGTACGTTTGGTTTGAATACGCTAAAGCGTTTCGGAGATATACCCTCACATCCATTTTGGCATGCTCTTCGTCAAATTTGTTGAAGTGCCATTCGATAACGGTATGGTTTATCAAAATTCTGTGAATAACTTTTTGTTGTGAGTGCCTCTAGATGATGCAGGCCAATTTTCATGCACATTGGACAAACAGCCTAGGATGAGTTCGAAAAAGTATGTTTTTAAGAAAATTCAAAATGGCAGAAAAATTTCATGATGGAAAATGACGTCATAGGTTGCAATCAAATCGTCTTGAATCAGAGGAATTTTGTTTTTATGACTCACGGTTCAAAAGTTATTAACATAAGCATGAGTGCACATTTGGACAGTTGGTGGTGCTAGAGGGTTTGAGGTAGAGATGGCAGATTTGCTTTGGTAACAGATTAGACTGTCCTCTATATGAGTGCCAAATTTCATTAACTTCCTGCAAGTGGTTCTATGGGCTACCATAGACTCAACAGCGGAAGAAGAAGCAGAATAATAATAATAAGAAGAAGAAGAAAACAATAAGGGTCTTTCGCCCCTTCAGGGCTTGACACCTAATAATACTAATAAAATAAAACAAATGACCTAAAGTTTGTTTAAAATAAATCTCATTTTTTTGTTTCATAACAAAGCTATAACAGTGATTGTCAGGGACTTAATTTTGATGTTCCATTATTTTCAGGGTTCGGACAACTTTATTACCACCTGCTGGGGCAATCTCCAAACTGCAAATGCAGAAACTGAGTTTAAACTTTGCGCTGAAAACAGATGTAGTCTGAAACTTCTCAGGAAAATAGCATATTGCCCTTTGTGACTCTTAATTATCATACAATACACCCACAGACCCGCAAACACTGCCACCTATGCCCACTTGCGCTGGCATGGTGGACCCCTTTAATTTTAAAATAATGAAAAGAAGAGAATCGATTAGTCATAGAAATATATTGTACATTAGCTCATCCAATAACTTTAACATTGGCCATTACTTAAGCAGCTGTTGAAATTTCACAACTGACATTCTGGTACAAGATCCTTTCCCAGTTCTAGCTGATGGGACAAAGCTTCTGCATTTCTACACAGACTTCTTCATTTTATTTATCACAGGCAGCATCCTTATCTCAAACGAGTTCAACACAAATCTGTTGCTTTAGTCTTGAGAATATTGCATTCTAAAATTAAAGATGGCTCGTTCGATTTACCATGACATTGATTCTTTTGTTTGTTTCAGACAAACATTTCAATTTGAGATTGGAATGCAGATGTGCTTAGGGCATGGAGAATACACACTGCCAGAATATTGAGTTGTTGTTTTGTTTTTTGTTGCAAGATTTATTCCTTTTAACAAACAGCATTTTCAAGGTCTTTTTGAGAAATGTTAGTTAAATGTGAACTGTACGTTGGGTTGTTGTCCTATGTTGAACTATGGTGCAGAAATACTATTATACCAGCTTTTGACAACTTTTATGCAAAGAGATGACTTGTGAATTGTTTCTGCTAATTTGATGGAAGACTAGATTTTTCAGTCAGTTGTAGTTACAATCCGTTCTTGAATTTCATGTGGTGGAAGCAGGAAAAATGGGGAAGCGTAAGGATCTGAGTGACTTTGACAAGGGCCAAATTGTGATGGCTAGATGACTGGGTCAGAGCATCTCCAAAACATCCGGTCTTGTGGGGTGTTCCTGGTATTCAGTGGTTAGTACCTACCAAAAGTGGTTCAAGGAAGGACAACTGGTGAACTGGAGACAGGGTCATGGGTGCCTAAATTGCTGAAAAACGTAACTGCAGACTGCGTAGCTGCAGACTGGTTGGAGTGCCCATGCTGTCCCCTGTCCACTGCCAAAAGCACCTACAATGGGCATGTGAGCTTCAGAACTGGACCATGGAGCAATGGAAGAAGATGGCCTGGTCTGATTAATCATGATTTCTTTTAGATTATGTGGAAGGCCGGGAGCATGTGCATTTACCTGGGGAAGAGATGGCAGCAGGATGCACTATGGGAAGAAGGAGGCAGTGAGATGCCTTGGGAAATGTTCTGCTGGGAAACCTGGGTCCTGGCATTCATGTGGATGTTATTTACATCACTTATTACTTATTACTTATGTCACTTACCACCTACCTAAAGATTGTTGCAGCCCTTCAACCCTTCATGGCAAAGGTATTCCCTGATGGCAGTGATCTCTTTCAACAGGATAATGCGTCCTGCCATACTGAAAAATTGTTCAGGAATGGTTTGAGGAACATGACAAAGAGTTCTAGGTGTTGACTTGGCCTCCAAATTCCCCAGATCTCAATCCGATTGAGCATCTATGGGATTTGCTGGACCAACAAGTCCGATCCATGGAGGCCTCACCTCGCAACTTACAGGACTTAAAGGATCTGGTGCTAACGTCTTGGTGCCAGATTCCACAGGACACCTTCAGAGGGCTTGTGGAGTCCATACCTCGATGGATCAGAGTTGTTTTGGTGGCACGAGGGGGACCTACATGATATTAGGCCGGCGGTTTTAATGTTGTTTGCTGTACACTAGAATTGCTTTATTTGTTATAACTTGAAGTCAAAAGAGGTATAGTAAGCTAGAAATCATGTATTCAAGGTTATATTTACAAATCATTATATAATATTGAATATACTGTATGTAACAGAATTGAAATATAACTGTCATGGAGAGTAGGAGGCTGTTCAGTAAGTCGTCTCGTGCACAGAAGTAATGGAGATAATTAGATCTTCGGTTTTACAGGCACATTTCTTCAGGCAGATTTGAGACTGGCAAGGTGGAAAAACAATGCTATGTACTCTAAACCAGCCAATTACGAGAAATAACTTCACGGGCAATTTCATGAGTCAATGCACTGCATATACATTCAGTAATTTGTCCTTGATGGAGAAAAGATACTGAGTGCCTTTAACTGGGATGTGAAGCTAGGATTATTTCTGCACTTATCTTCAGATGTTGTGAAGAATCTGTGGAATTACTACCGTTTCGGGAAACAGTCATGACTAGCTAGTTAATTTCTCCAACGATGCATCGTACTATGGAGGTTAAGCAGTGAGTTACGTTGCTGTACGGGAAACGCATCCCAGATTGGCAAATAGTTTTGTTTTGTTTTTAAGCTTAAAACAAACTACATTTAGTGAGGTACATTCTTAAAACATGAACAAACATAACATTTTAATTTATTCAAGATATATTCTCTGAAACAAATCAGAAATGTTGCTTCTCATGTAAATGTATCTTGTTTTAAAGATATTTAGATATTTTTACTTGAAAACAAGATTTAAAAAGAAATCTGATAATGACAATTATTTCCTTCAGTGTGTAAGCACAATCAAAGTAGCTACAATATAACTGGCCAACATACAAGAGGATCATTCGAACTTTATGAATGACAGGCGTTCCAGTTCACTGAAAGTGTGCAGCGCTTTCTCTGGAATTTTAGGCCACAAATTCCATGTGGGCCTGTGTATTGGTATTGGCTGTAATGCTGGATTTCAGGATTTGTGTATTTATATTTTAAAGACATAGACCATGCTAGACCACAGTTCAATTGAGGTGATCATCAGCATGTCTGTATGCCACTCTTGCCACCCACTCAAGACACAAGGGTTTATTATGACATATAGACAAAGCCTAACACAACTATTTTAGGAAAATAAAGTCTATCAAAATGAATTGTTGACCTTTATTTGGACATTGAATTAAGGATAAGATGGTTAGTTGACTTAGAAACAATGGTTACTGAACACTGTGTTTGTTTGTGACTGCATTATGTGTTGTTCACTATTGTAAATTTCAATAGAGGAGTTTTTATTAGCTGCAATTTTGCAAATGCCATTACCATAGCAATGGATTGCTTTAATTGGATGGTAGATAGAGAGACATTTGAGCAAATTATATTTTGTACTTTATTGGGGTCAGATAAAATGGTCCTAATGCTCATTTTAATTTAAACAAACTATTATGCATTTTTGTATGTTCCTTGATCTTGAAATGAGCTGAATGCATTTTTAAAAACCCTTATATTAAAGGAATAATCCACAAGAGATCATTTAAAATGGATTTATTGTTGTATTTGCTACTGATATTTAAATCAGAATTTATATAAAAAATCTCACATTTTAAAACATTTTACAGTGCTTTGAACCTAGCTCATTCAATTAGAATTCAGAGTTGGAACTGCCCATTTTTAAAAAAATTCCATTGATGGGATAACATGGTCATTCAGTACATTCAGGAAGAGCTGAGATATTCTTCTAAAAATATTTGATTGTGTTCTGCAGAAGAAAGTCATACATATCTGGGATGGCATGTGGATCAGTAAATGATGAGTTTTGTTTTTTTTAACTATCAATTTAAAATGGTTCAATATGCTTGGGATGGTACTCTGATCCAGACAGTGCTTATTTTTATTTTATTTTTTATTCAAAGAATGCTTATTTATTGTTTTTTATCATTATTCATTATCAACTCTCTAAAACTAAACCTTTTGATAAAGCAACATCCACATCATAACCTTGTTATGTTGTTTCTGTTTTTACAGGAGCTGGTGGGGAGTAGTCCTCCTCAGAGGAACTGGAAGGGAATCGCCATTGCATTGCTGGTCATCCTGGTCATCTGCTCTCTGATCGTCACCTCCGTCATTCTGCTCACACCAAGAAAGTGCCATTGTCTGCATGCCTCTCAAACACAAAAATAAATACAACATAATCAATACATTGTGCCGAGCATTTGTAGTCACATATGTGATCTTCTCATCCACACTCTTTACCTTTGTATTCTTCAGACCGAACTGCATTTGCTAGATCTTCCTACATTATAATTATAAAATCCTATGGTAAAATGCAAATGTAAATAATTAAGTTTGCGCCTGTACGATTTCATATTTTCCATCTTCTATCTGGTTTGTTTACTACTGAAGCTTTCGAGATCAAAGTCATCCCTCTACTGAATAATGTAACTATAATGTAGATGATAATGAGATCTCATTCAGCATTCATTTGTAAACTAAAATTTTAAGTCATGTAATTATTTGGCAGAACATCATAGGTAGATTTTATTTGTCATAATTTATGCTCTTTTACAGTTACACAGCCCATAGAAAATGGAAAAGCACGTTTCAAACAGTCCTTTTAAAATGTCCTGTGGTCACCAAAAGTTGATGGTTAACACAAGAAAATGAAAATGCAATGTCTATTCGTATATGTTACATTTATGCTGCCTTTATGAACTTTTTGAAGATTGAAAGTTTAAGACCCCATTGTCTTAAATTGTATGGAAAAAAAACACATTACATCTCCATCAAAATATCTTCGTTTGGGTCCACAGAAGAAAGAAAGACATACACGTTTGAGACGACATAAGGGTTAGTAAATGATGAGAGAATTGCCATTTTTGGGTGAACTATTCTTTCTCCTGCTTCCATTCTCCTGCTTTTCAGATCTCAAAAATGCTCTAGTAATCTCACATTCATTATGTCAGAGATTTTAGGAGAAACATCAAAGAACAATTTTAATACTTAAATGTAACAGAACTGAGAAATCTATTAAGTCTCCTTAGCCAAGGAGCTGCATTCAATATATTACTCAAAATTTCAGGTTCAATTATGGTGATTTTCCTGCGTAATTAGTAGAGTACAAATATATTATGCCAGTACTTTGTCAAGAGGAAAGTGGGCCACCAGGTTTCCCCAGAGTTCATTTAAGTATTTTTTTTCCAAACACAAATGATAGAATAAGTGTGCGTACACAGATCAATTGCTGGATAGCCTAAATTGGGAGTAGCCTCAAGAAATGAGTGATCTCATTTTTAACACACGCCTAATATAGGGTGAGCTTTATACTTCATGGAGTTTGCAGAAAGACTTAAAAAAGTAGCTTTTAAAGGGGTCATGACATTCTTTTTTGTATTATTTATTTATTTTATTATTATTATTATTGTCTTCCCTGAGGGCCACTGATAATGTTTGTAATGTAAGTTTTTATGAAACAGTAAAGTATGATAATTTTCCAACCTGTCTTTATCCCTCTGTCTGACATGCTAGGTTTTAGCCTAAGTGCCTCCTTAAGACTTCAATGTAAACGGCCACTGTTGTGATTGGCAAAAAGTCATGCAGCCCCTCAAATACAGACATATTTATACCACAATCAGCAGAAAATAAACAAGCTCCACCACATAATAAAACAAAATTTCAGGGTCTACACATAACCACACAAAACACATTTGAATATATTAAACTGTTCTCTCAAGCACAACTGTTAACACTCAGCACCATAAACTATCAAAAAATTATCAAGTCATGACATTTGAAACATTCGTGAATGGAATTGGTTACTTACAGTTTTGCGACCAGAAGCAGAAGTGGAATGGACCAAAGCAGACGCGTTTTTAAATTTGCTGTTGTACTGGAAATTGATCAAAGTGATCAAAGACATCCATCTAGTGCATGTTTAGATAGACCTTTCAATTAAAAATTGCACAGATGGGAGAACAAATATGTCCAGGACACGTTTATATATTCAGTCAGCAAGAGACAGAATGGCGGTTCTCCTTTTAGGAGTTATAACTTGACATTGTGTCTTTTAAAAGTCACGCGAGATGCATGATAATGGTCAAAGCAGTTCGTCTAGTGTGTGTTTATGTAGAAAATTATTTAGGAAGTGTCCTGTGTAAGTTCCCTTTGGTGTATGACTCTCCCATGACAGATGAGGCCTATCTCTTTCCTCTTCACCTGTCTGACTGAGTGCTAGTGGGTGTGGCCAAGGGTGCGATGTTGTAAAAGTGAGCATTGGTGTCTTGCTGTAGAGGCAGTCTTTTGCTGACAAATTCCAAATGAGATGTTTTTCCTGCTTGGTTTAAATAAATGCTCCTTTTCTATTAAGGTGGAAGTTTTGAGTTTTCAAACTTGCAGTCTATATGTATATAAGAATGACCTCTTATATGTCAAAAGATCAAGGAAAATTGGATTTCTCATGTCATGACCCCTTTAACTTTCTTAATACACATTCCTGGTATTATTGTGGAAAATTCAGTGGTACTCCTGAGTACTAAAACAAAAAAACAATGCCTTCATAATCATTTATTGTAGTTACTTTCTTTACCTCTGTCCTCTTATTTTCCGACAACTTGGCTCCATTCTGGTATATAATGTCCACTTTTCACACTCCGACCAATTCCCAGTGGATAAAATTATTCCAGCTGACATTGTTTTGTCATTGAATATTCTGTTCACATGGAAATATGTCACATAAATAGTAGTGAACAAAAATGAGAGAATTAATAAACTAAATATATTATGATGTATAAAGAAATGAAATTAGCATATTTACATGTTTGTATTTCTTGTTCCTTCTCCATCTCAGCGAGAACGAAGTTGTCAAATAATAATAATAATAAAAAAGAAACTCAGTCTGATTAGTGTGTGCGAATCAATAGAGCTCTAAATAGAATGAGACACACTGGGGAGACCCAGTATCGCCCTGCACTTTGTGTCAGCTCGAGTAATTGGCTGTGGCCCTGTGCACTGGTGAGGGAGCTGATTGCTGAAGGCAGTTCTCATGGGACAAGAAACCAGACAAGATGGTGGGAGCTATGCACACACTTAAAAAAAAAAAAAAAAAAAACTTTATTTTAAGTCATCATTTTTATTTGTCATCTTTTCACAACACACATCGTTTCAAAGCAGCTTTACAGAAAATCATGCATTTAAAAAAATTATACTAATATCAATAAAGTCTTGAGCGATCGTTGTGTAGTTTCATTAAATATGATTGGAAATTGTTTATAAAAATGTAATAATGAAATAATAATTGTATTTAGAACCCCTGTGAGCAAACTGTAGGTGACTGTGGCAAGGAACAAAACTCCATAAGATGTTCTTTAATGGAGAAAAATAACCTTGGTAGAAACCAGGCTCACTGTGGGTGCCAGTTCCCCACTGGCTAACCAGCGTGTAATGCCAGTATTAGTTATTTATGTGCAGTGCAGGTCATGGTTCAAAATGAGTAAACTAAGTAAGTGTTTAGGTTAAGGTCCAGTGTTTAAAAAAAAAAATGAAAATGTTTTTTATGAACTGTATGATTAATGACTAATGTCTTTTAAGTCCATCTTGCATTAACTGCAGAAGTTCACATAGATGCATTGTCCTTTGTTAGTTGGCTGATGAAGGCTTTTGTTGGCAGTATTATAGTCTATGTATTCCATTTAAAGAGTATAGTCCATCAATAGACAATAGTGATGCATGCAGAGATCAATGAGGTGTATCACAGTTCAACTGGTAGGTCATTTCGGTGAGGTTCGGTGGGGTCCATCCTAAGTTCAAGGTTCAGGCAGTGGCATATGAAGTATCTGATGTCTTACAGTTGGAGTTGGCATCAGTTCATCCTCTGAAGTCAAAAGACTGAAGTGATGTCTGGCTAGTACCGGGTGTAGTTTGTCGTCATCACTCAGTGACACATAGCAGGAACGGAGCTGGATCTATAGTTTAGGAGCCAAATAGGAAAATTATCTACCACCTTTTGTGGATTTTGATATTTGAAACTATCTATTAACAAGTCAGAATTTTATGGTGGAATATAGCGGGTCAGAAGGTCACTTAAGTACTGTAGAGCTAGAACATTAACATCTTTGTATGTAGTTAACAGAATTTTAAAATTAATACGAAATTAGTTGCGTGGCACCATGTAAGGTTCGGCCGTGTGAATGGCGACCTCTGCAAACTTTGCAAGTTTTAATACTTTTTGTGTCATAAACCAGTGAGAGTCAATACACCCTGATTCGTAACTGTTCTAGGAAGACAATATGTCAACTAATTCAATATCCTCAGGCTCTGGAGACATTAAAAGGCATTTACGTGCTCATGCTGAAGCCCCCTAGTAACAGGCCACAAGCCCGGGAGTTGATTTGGCCAGTGAGGTGAAGGAAATTTGGTGACAAATGATGAATGTGTCGGCAATGCTGACGAAGGTCGTTGCTGACTTAGAGAAGCTTGCTGTAATATGTCAATCGATCACTGCCATGGAGACAAAATTCACTGAGATGGTTACAAGAGTAGCAGATGTGGAGAAACGGATCGATTATCTGGAGTCATCGGAGAGGGAATTAGCTGCTAATCCGCTAGAAACCGAGGTGGATTTGAAGCGCGTCTGGGAAAAGTTTGAAGATATGGAGGATCGTAACCGGCAGAATAACATCTGAATTGTTGGAATTCCTGAGGGAGCAGAGGGTCAGAATATGGTGGAATTCCTGGACGGGCTCTTTCCGAGTCTGCTAGACATAACAGGCCATAAGCTGGAAATCGAGCAAGCTCACAGAGGAGTAAAGGAAGGCTTTCTTATTCCTAGACTTTGCGAATTACAAAAGAGAGAAACGTGATTGATTCAAGGAATGTAAGAAATTCTTACATAAATGAAAGGTCGCTTTTGCACTGATGTTCCCGGCCAAATTGAGAATAAATGCTAAGGATGGCCGCAAAATATTTACATGTCCCCAGCAAGCCATGTCCTTCATAAAGTCTATGGAGTAAGTAAGTTATTTTGTGGTACTCTCAAAAAGCCAAATGGGCCTGACTCACTGAACATTCACTTGACCAGCCGAGGAAACTGAGTGCTTTTTTTATTTTTGTGCTGGTTCCACTTAGCGGCTGGAGTTTGTTTTGTGGAATAGCACTCCTTCGGGACAGTGTTGTAGATGAATCTGCACATTCTTTATGCTAATGCCTCCTATTGGTTGTAGTTTGTTTTGTGGAGTATTTCTTGCAGGACATTGGAGTGATTGCTTCATTTGTAATGTATCAGTCGAATGGGCCGACTTGCTGAACATTCGTTTGACTGCCTGAGGAAACTGAATGGCTTTTTTTTTTTTTGCTTGATTTTTGGAGGAACACACCTTTGGGACAGTTATGTGGATGAATCTATACATTATGTGTGTTAATTCCAGCTATTGGCTGGAGTTTGTTTGATAGATTATCTTCTGTTGTGTAATTCTCGGGGGCTCTCATAGACTATTTGAGTTTAGAGGGATGAATGCCGGTTGGCACTGTCGTACGTTGGGTTAATGTGCATGTTTTTCTATTTTATGTTTGTTTAGTTCGGGAGGAAATTTGTGGTTTGATTGTTGCAATAATGTTGTAATGTGGTCAATTATGTCAAATTGTCAAATGTTAATATGAGTGGATTTTCTCTCTCCACGTTGAATGTGAATGGGTCGGGCACCCCATAAAAAAGGAAGGTTATTTATTTTATTGAATGTAAAAAAATATGATTCAAGAAACGCATTTTTCCCAACATGAAGCTGAAAAATTTGGGAAGATATGGGGTGGAAATATTTTCTTTAGTCCTGGCTCAAGTAAGAGCAGGGAAGTCATTACATTAATAAGTAAGCATCTTACTTATTCAAATGTCTCAAATGGACTAAAAATAAATTAGGAATTTATAGGCTTTTTTATAGATCTTGAAGGGATGTCACAAGCCGCTGGCACCCCTCATGATATAATATTGGGAGGAGACTTTAATCTATTGATGGACTCAATCCTTGATCATGGTGAAGAAAAAGTGTTAGACCCCTAGAGCAACATTGACGCTTCACATGATGTGTAAAAATCTTGGTCTTACTGATATTTGGAGACTTTTGACCTCATCTGGTATGGTCTATACATTCTTTTCATCAGTCCATAAGATTTATTCTAGAATAGATTTTTTAAATATCTAATTCCACATTTCATCTATTGTTTATTGCTCAATTGGATACACCTTAGTCTCAGATCACGCCTTGATGAATGTATAGATGTTGCCACATACAAAGAAAAAAATGATTGGTCCTCAGTATCCTTTGTGGACGTGGCTTGTGAGGCACTTAAGGCATTTCTTAAGGGTCAGATCATACAGTATGCCTCATTCACGAAAATATCCAAAGCACGAGAACTCGTAGAATTGGAAGGGAATATTAAAAGTGCAGAGCTGATGTGCCGAATGTCATCTGATGGCCTCAGAAAATTTACCCGTTTGAAATACAGATATAATACTATTTTGTCACAGAAGGTAGAGTTCCCCGTCTGTCATCCACTTTGAAATTGTGTTGAGTGAAATGACACTAGGGGACTTCTTTGAATGCCTCGGTTACCTCTGAACTTGAGAAAAGGCCAATGAGAAATTGGCAGACAGAATTTGCATGTCCCTCCCTCAGACATATGGGTATAAAAGGAGGGAAACATGCATCTGTCCATTCAGATTTGTTCTTTGGAGCCAAGCAGTTGTGTGATTAGCGAGCTGAGATCACTTACTGTTCCACTCACCTCTGCAGAGCTTATATTGTTGGATCTATGGCGCATATCAGCGGCTTTCTCCTCTTTACGGCAGTGCAGCTTTGCCCCTGGGCGCTTTGACAGTGCTGCTAAAAGAGAGTATTTTCCTCCTAAAATAGTTGATTTTCTCTAAAATACACAATACACAGCTGCCGTTGAACGTCCTTTTCAGGACACGTCTTTATAAAGATGACCTTCCGCCCCTGTGTATTTCCTGGATGTGGTCGATTTCTCTCCGCTCCTGATGGTCACAGGCGCTGCCTTGTGTGTCTGGGCAGTGATCACACTGAGGCAGCGTTTGTGGATGTTTCGTGTTCTCACTGCGAGAACCTTACCATGGCAACGTTGCGGTTTTTGGTGGTGTGTTAAGATCCAAGAATTTTGGTTCAGAGTATTATGTGTGATGTGTTGGGCACTCAGGTTTCGTTTTGCCCCAGACTCTGTATTTTAGGCAATGGGGCGGTCATCAATATAGAGAATAAACACATTGTAGAGCGGAGGAGGGCGTGGCCAGGCTGGAACTATGAACGCCCAGCCCCAATCAGCCTGATGGGGTGTGTGAGATATCAGATATCTATACTGTAGCAAGTGCAAAAGACGATTTTTTATTTATTTATATCTGACAGTATCACATTAATCATTATTGATTCGAAAGACTTAAATTTGTAAATTGCACCTCCTCCTCTAACCTTCAGGCAAGGCTCATGTTTATAACAATAACTTGAATGAGTAAATGTATTTAAACAAATATAGTCATCTGGTTTAAGTCAGGTTTCAGTCATACAGAGTGCATCCAAACTATGATCTGTAATCATTTAATTTACAATTAGTGTTTTTGTAGAGAGAGATCAAATGTTTAGTAGCTCTACCTTTAAATTATATTTATCTTTACATTTTTATTTTCAAGTTTGACCTTAATCAAACATTTAGTTTTGGATTAACCAGTTTGCCTGCTTCCTGACGTAGGCCCCAATTAGTCAAATACTATCACTATTACGGACATGAGCCAAATTACTAGAATGAAGAGCGGCACCTTCCCTGGAGGGATGGAGTTCGTCTCTCTTTAGCAGGTCAGGTCTACCCCAAAAACTCTTCCAATTGTCTATAAATCCTATGCTATTCTCCAGACACCACTCAGACATCCAGCCATTCAGTGACAATAATCTACTATAAACCTTTTTACCACGATGAGCAGGGAGGGGGCCAGAGCATATTACAGTGTCCGACATTGTTTTTGGAAGTTCACACACCTCTAACATTATCTTTAGTGATTTCTGACTGGCGAAAAGTACATATGATAAGATGTCAGATACTCAAGCCCCGGAAATGCATATAACGATGGTGGCTGAAGACTCTATTTCAACATTCCTTAAAATAGGATCAATGATTATTAAGGCTCTTTCAACATGATGCTCAGTGGGTGCATCACTGAGTGGGGAGAATCAATTGGAAACCCTAAGAGGAACGGGAGAATGGTGTCACTTTGCTGAGCAAGTATGCCACCGAAAACTGCTGTTGTAATGCCCGGTTTGTGGTCATGGAACCTGAGGGAAATGGAGTATGAACTTTGAACAAATTCAAAGTTCATACTTTGAATTTGTGCAGTGCGCCTCAACTGTAGTTCCAACTTCGGAAACTGGGGGTTAGAAAAGTTAGAAATTCTGAAATCATAGACTGATTTGTTGTGAGATCACTGGCATGAAAAGGGAGAAGAAGGTGCGCAAGAGAAGGTATAGACCATTTCTACCTTCTGTCAAACTGGCAAATGTAAGATCCCTTAGCAGCAAGATGGAGGAGCTAATTATGCTGATGGGTCAGTGACAGTATTACAACTGCAGCATTGAGTGTTGCACAGATGCTTGATTGAACTAATTGATTCCCAATTCTAATACTACCATCAAGGGCTTCCAGGTGGTGTGCGGAGGAAGGAAACGAAAGAAAAAAAACTGGGGGAAAAAAGGTGTGGGGTTGGCGGTGCTTTGCTCAATAGATTGTGCAATCCTATCCACATTGCTATCCAAAAGTGGCTCTAAGGTTGCTGAGTGCTTCAAAAACCATTGACCTCAGAAATAGCAAGAAGATCGCAGAGGCGAGCACCGTGTCACAGTCAGTGAGCCTAATGTGGACAATGTTAAAGGTCGATGGTTTGTCTCAAGTATACATAGGTTGTTCTGGGATTCTGGAACATATTCTGCTTGGTGCATGTGCCAAAAAATTGCCATCTAAAATTTCAAGGCCCTGTAAAGGCTGGTCCCACCTACAGGCCTGGATATACTTCAAGAATTAACGTGTGTGATATCATTGAACTAAATCTGGCCAAAAATAAGGTGTTTTTGAGTTTGTTTCAGTGGTTCGAAACAGCTGGCCAAAGCAAAATCTCATGACAACTTTGCTGAAAAACACCTTCATACTGCCATTGGTCCAAGTCATGGGTGGGTGTGACCCAGTGTTCCCCCTACTTTGAGCAGCTAATTTTGTTTACGTTCTTCAGTCAGTTAAGATCAGTCAACATGAACACACCAGGGTGCAGAGTTTCCAAGCTGGTGCAAACAAATCTACATTTACATGTTTCAAGACCATGTAATGCTATGTTTTTTTTAATCATTCAACACAAAAAGAATTAAAAAAATATTATAATATTCTTAAATGCCCATGCTCTTGTAATATTATGGAAGTCTTCTTTTTACAGATGAGGATGACAGTCTGGCCTTCAAGAAGAAAGTCACTATTGAGGATCTCTTCAATGGAAAGCTCCAGGCCCATGACCCTGAGGCAACATGGCTTAGCGGTGAGTGGCATTTGAGTGTTACTTGCAAATTTTTACAGCTAGAGCTGTGAGTGAATTCAGTGCCATGTTTCATTACAATAAAGAGAGAAATTGCATCAGGATCTGCATCTAATGTCTCATTCTGATAATCTGTAATCTCTAATATGGACAGGTGCAGAGATATATTCCTTTCTGTCATTACACATACTGTTCTTCCTTTATTCAGTCTTGAGTTCTTTCAAGCTGATGCAGAAGTTCTGGGTTTTCATCATCCTCTTAAAGAAATTACTTTGGATTTTATTTAGTTATATTGACTGTAAAACGTATATCACATTTTAGAAAGAGATATGTATTACTTTTCTTTTCAGCAAAAAGTATATAGATGTAATGAGCTTTCCACACCCTGCTGAAAACCACAACTAAACGCAAATTGAATGTAATAGCTGGTTTTATGTAGTTTATATCTGGTCCAAGTGTGTCTAGAGGTTTGTTTAGCTGGACTATCAGCTGAATTTAAATGTGCTTTATATATAGAATTTACTTATTTACGTGCATCTTAATAATATTAAAGAGAATTACAAGTGTACTTTTTAAAATGTATTTGTCACCCTACATTTTAGGGTGTAAAATAGTTGTAAATGGAATAAAAATTTAAAACATACACTTTCGTGTGTGTGTGTGATAAGTGTCACCCCTCCCCCACCCCTGTTTAACGCTTAAAATATCAGCTTACCTTAACTATAACTTATTTATAATTCACCCACTTAATGGGTAACTGACATGGTCAAATGCTCAGAGGTGTCTTACTGAGATATTTTTAATGACTTTGTTTTGTCTCTTGAAATTTTATGAGCACAGAGGCAAATCAGTACATCCACAGCGGGAAGGAAGGATCTTGTGTATTTATGAATGAAATACTCTTGTTTTAAAAACTCCTCACTCTGCTTTGTGTTGTTATGACATCCCCTGAACACTTTTAAATACTCATGATAACATTTGACAACTCTATAACTTGTAATTCCACTTCGCTAGCTAGATACACTTTGACATAAACACCATTTCAAGATGGCTGCGTGCTAGTTGCTCTGGCGCATAAGTTGAATAGCTGAATACTTAAAAAAAAAATTGACGGTTAATCCCGGCTCTGAGAATATATTAAATTCACGAGGTCATTTGAAAGGGCATAAAACACTCACAATGTGTCATTACGGAGCACAGCAGAGTAGGCACATTAATGTAGAACAGTGATTAAAACTGACTGGAACTACCTGTGTGTTAAAGGATTTTATGCACGCATTCCAGCCAGAATCGAGTAATCAAACAGACTATGGTATAAGGTAATGATAATTCACCTTATCAAAAAAAATAATATTATAGGCTAAAGCTCTTTATTTCCATAATTTTCACTGTGTAAGAAAGATAAAGTTGTATTAGGCCATAATACTAAACTCAGAATATTAAAGCGAAACATTTCTTAAGGACAATAGAAATATATTTTGAACTTTAGTCTTTGTGACTACTGCCTAACTTGCTTTTTTTGCTGCCACTGTATATAGCTGTCAAAAGCACAACATAGGCTATATAACTTCTTAAGTGCATATAGATGTTTCCACAAGGATGACTCGATGGTTAGACTAATGAACCATTAGAGCAAAGGTTGGCACAACCTCACTAACTGACCAAATCTCCCAAAAGATTCAGTTTGTTCCCCAAACATAATAAAGAATTTTCGTATTGTAATACATTATTAGCACATCTGCAAACCTCTGGCCCATTAGATCACATTAGCATGTCACCTGGTTCTCAACAACATTTGCACGTTTTTGTGTGTGTATTATTCCAAATATGCTTTCAATGTCTAGTTTTATATTAGCATGTTCCATTTTAATGCAATATTGTAGATTCTCCTGTTAATATTCACACTCCATTGTTTATATATATAAACATGCTGTTACATGCTGTAATTGTGTCTATTTTATACACTTTACACAACAGTAAGCAGCATACTTAAAATAGGTCCATTATTTTTTAAAGTGGTAGTTCAGATGCTGTGAAATTTATGTGACTAATGTTGCAATATGGGTATTTTGTCCTTTTGTTTTATGAATATACATCAGTCTTTGAGCTCTACAGTTGACCCAAGATCCAATTAGGGTTACTGTCACTGAAACTACAGTATTTTAAATAATAATAGCAAGTTTACCAATGTGCCTTGCAAGTATAAAACTCCAAACTAAAACCTCATCAGATAATACTACAACTATCTGTCTATCTGTCTGTCTCTTTAAAATTTTACTTTTAGGCCTGCAGAAGTGTGTAACATTATAGATAGTCTTTATTCCATTTTTTCCAAGTCTAATACAATTGTAATTGGGTGAAATAAACATTATAAATACCACAACTTGTACTGGGGACTTAAATAGCAAATTGTAAGAATGACCCAACAACTGTTCCACACTGCCACAAAAGGACACTGTGACGTGGAGGAGGGTGTAGCCGGGCCGTGATGGAGCACAGCCGGTGCTGAATCAGCTGATCAGTGGGAGAGCGAGATAAGGGGCAGCCAGAGACACCAGTTAGAGTGAGAGAGAGATGCACACGGCTGCATTGCATGTGCGTCCGTGTCCTTATATTTTATGTTGTTTTAAGTTCATTTATATCATTGAAGTATATGTTTATTGTTCAGCCAGTTCCTGCCTCCTCCTTGCCCATCCTTGAACTGTTAGAGTGTTGCCGAAGCCTGGGAGGGAGGAGGGATGCGCTGTCACAGAGTCCTTGCCGCTGCCATCCGCCAGGGGAGCTGCCGGGGACGGATGGGTCGCTGTCGACCACCGAGGTCCGGAGGAACCGTGGACATCTGCCAAGAAGGGGAGGAGCGGTTCTGTTTGCCAGGGGCCGGAGGACTCGCTGCGGTCCGCCAGGGGAGGCGTGAGCTGCCGTCCACCAGAAGGCTGGGGAGCGGTTCAGGACCGGGCGACAGCGCATCTCGGAGCTGGCAAGCAGTGTGTCTCCGCTTGCCCTTTCTCTCTCCCCACGCCTCCCCTCATCTCGCCCCCAGGTTCGTAGGAGGCGGGGTGGGCCACTATCTGACAGAACAGCCAGAAAGTTAGCGTCCCCCCAGGAGTTAGTTAGACTGGTGGCGCCACAGCCTGGATCGGTCGGGGGAGCAGTGTGACGAAGCATTATGAGCCCGGCCGGTGCCGAATCAGCTGATCAGCAGGAGAGCAAGATAAGGGGAAGCTTATGATTCTCCTTATATCGCTTAAGTTCATTTATATCATTAAAGTTTATGTTTACTGTTCAGCTGGTTCTTGCCTCCTCCTTGCCAATCCTTGAACTGTTACAGGCACAAAGAGTAAAGCCATGGTCATAACACTAATAAAAACAAATATACTTCCAAGAAAAAGCAGTAATGCTGCTGTCATAAATGTTTTGCACATAAGCTCCATAGTTAGTCCTCTGAGATCCTACCTGGTATATTTTATTATTTATTTATTTATTTGGACTAAGGTTGTATATAATATATCTTTATTGATGCCTTATTGTAGCTAAAGTTTCTTCTGAATTTTGCTGTCCCTAAAGTTTCAATAGCTTTTTGGTAAGGGTGGAGAGCAAGTGGTACTTTGTCCTTGGTGGTATAAAGGGTTGTTGAAGAGCAGCCATGGTGCCTTGTAAACAGTGCAAAAGATACAAATCATCTGCATCTTGATGAACCTCTTTTTTTATTCTGCTCCTGAAAATGCGTTTGTTGATTTAAGGCTGTGTTTACCTCAGAGAAACCATTATTCTCTCTTTGACATGCTCCACAACTCATCATGGAGCCTTTTAAAAGTGATCACTCGTCTGTATTATTTATCAAGGCGGGAAGCTATCGGAAGCTATCTGCATTCAGCCCTGTAGCAGATTTGTTTACCAGGGTAGTATAACATTTACAACCTGAATAAATGAAGAGCACGGTTGCATACAGTTTGAAAAGGATATGCACATTTGTATGTATACAGTAAAGCAATGTGTTACGTTAACAGAAAATTAACATTTGCTTGTCCATTTCTACACATTTCTTACATGTAAAGTCATATAGTGAACAGAAAATTTACACAAAATGGCATCCATGCAAAAAAAAGGAAAAACCTGCAGTAGTTCTGTAAAAAACAATAAATTGTACCTCCTCACAGTAACACTACAAGTTCCCATCTTGGTGGACATCTGGTTGCTCTTGTTGGTCTGGCCTTATATTTAGCAGATATCACAAACATTCCATGCCATAGATATTTACTGTATGGAATATACATGAATGCCTGACAGATTTTGATAATTGAATGGATCATTTATCATGTGATGGCTCACACGATGAAAGAATGTTTAGAAGTTGTGAAGAGGATGACAATTTCAGTTTTGATCAGCAAGCCATGTGCATTTAGTTATTGTGCAAATTGTAGACTTTTGAATTTAAGAGATTTGAATTTAATATTTTGAAAAAAATATTTCGAGAATTGAGCCAAAGCGATTGAGAAAAACTGTAATAACACACAACGTATTGTATTGTTCTTGTACACACTGAATACATTATTCAAACATTCACAGTGTAGGCTGGAAAAAGTAAATGAAACCCTAGGATAATTACATCAACAAAAGCTAATTAGAGTCAGGAGTTGGCAAACCTGGCATCCAGTTAATGAAACAAGATTGTTCAGCTTCAACAGTTCTTCTTTAATTTTGAGTTGGACATTCATAACTTGCTCATCAGTATGAGATTACCTGTATACCGGAAGCGCAAACGTTTGTATCACACTGTAAAAAGAGCCGGCTCGAGACTTGTTTGATTTGGAGTCAAATACACTGGTAGAACTGTTGTAGAGTCAGTAGAGGAAAGTACTGCTGCAGAGATGCACTGCTGGAAACACTGTCAGTGTATTTGAGGAAAGTGTTCCAGACACCTCGGTAGAAAATTGCATGCTGGAGAACCGTTAACAGAATCGAAAGTCATGAAGATCATACTATTCCGGTACTTTTTAAAGAATGGAACCACTTCTGAACAAGAACTGGTTCTCGGTTCCCAAACCAAGTCACTATTCACTGTCACTTCATCTTTTTTTCCATGTAAAAATGGATTGGGCTGGACTGGGAAGAGAAATCGGCCCAGGATTTTACAAGGCCAATGACCCAACTTTTGAGCGGGGGTTCGCTGCCATTTTATGCATATTGCGGTGCCGTTTTGTGGTCCATTCTGCACAACGTGTTGGCTCTTTTTTGCTTATCGTGGCCCATTCTGCACGTTTCGCGGCCGACCTACCGGTGCGCTCATTCTCCCGATGGCCAATCCGCCCCTGGTCGGACCCAAAGTCAGTCTTTATATATATATATGAACTAATGAAACCGTTTTGTAAAGTGTTACCAAATTTCCATTTTTGTGTAAATCATCTCTTTGAGAGTACAAGTCAATTCTCACCATTTGCACTAAAAACAGCTGTTTAATATTGACAAAATGCATTGAAAATGTTAACAGATAAATTCCAGAGAGAAACTTGATGCTAAATAACTTATGTTGTATATTCAAAACAGATATGCTTATTAAAGATAGATAATGTTTTCATTGTGTGTAAATTATTAATGCTATAGTATAGATATTATTATAATGTATTAAATACTTATTAAAATTGACTGATTGACATTGTAGAGAAAATACCTCAAATACATACATTAGATGGAGCTCTAGAAAGATGAGAGATGTAACTGGTCTTCATTATTATGCATAAGTCTGTTTTAAGCATTTCTCTTCACTCTACAGATTTTATTATTACAAGAAGCATTATTGCAATTTCTGCCTTTCTTGCTGTATTAGGAGGAAGCGAGCTCGTTGCACGAGTGCGATGAAAACAGCTTTTTTGATTATAAACACGAGCAATAGTTTATTGCATCACTCGCTTATAGAGATGTGGCACAACACCATTCGCATGTACATTTAACAGGTTTATACCCATTTATATACGTAAAATCTAAATTTCAGTAAATATGCACTTCGCCACTGCTCACACTCACATGCTGCTGAATGCTGCACCACGAGTGAGAGCGAGAGGGAGAGAGGGCGACGCAATAGAGGGAATTCACTGTATTTTGAAAGTGAAACATGCGGAAATGATTAAAATTGTGCTCAATCCTCACAATCCTGCTCTATTGAGATAACATTCATTATTGAGATTTTAATCAGGCTTCTTATCCAGTCAGGCAAGTAAAATTGTCTTTAACTTGCCCGTTCAAAATTTCACTTGCCCCGGACAAGCGGACAAGTGTTAATGTCGAGGCCTGATGGTATCTATGCTTTCCAACATAAACATTGCTGCACGCCTGAAGTTTGGCAAAGACAGACACTCCACAACGCTACTACTACTTGTAGTCTGTCTGTCTGTATGTACTGAATGTATTGCATGTTCATTTATTTAACTTATTGTTAAGTAGCTGTGTAATACGCAGGATAATGTCGTCTGGTCATAATTGCAACATAAATGTATTTGGGGTGATATAAGACCCCTCCATTTCCCTGGATTTATATTGCGATATCAATAGGACATTAAATATGTAAGGGATAATAATTTTCTTCTCTTCTTCCCCTTTACAGACACTGAACTGCTGTACCGTAATCGTGAGGGTGATGTTGTCAAACTCAACGTGCTGACCAACACCACAGAGGTTCTGGTGAACCACAAGATGTTCGAGAGTTTCCAAAACCAGGTACTTACTGTTTTATAAATAATAGTGCAGCATGTGACTATGAAGATCCAAAAAGATAGGAAAAAAGGATATTTTTCAAGATAGGAAACAGGATCTGCTTTAAATGTTTGATCTTGATATAGTAACATTGGATCCAAAGATTAATTATTATTTAATGCTTGAAATTTGTTTTTGATGTTCTTTTGTTTGGTTTCAGGGATTCTACAAACCCACCAAATACCAAGTGTCTCCTGATCTAAAATATGTGCTGTTGGCCTACAATATTGTTCCGGTAAATTCTTCAGGTTCTGTTTTATAATGGACAGATGTCCCTGTTACAGTTTGTTGTGTTCACTAAGGCAATCATCTTTATTGCCATTGCTTATATGGGTCAGGGATTTGAATAAACCCCTAACCTTAAGTATTAAACTTTGTCGCATAACTCAAATGCTACTTCCATGAATGATACCTCAAATCATGTGTTATTGAAGAGAGCTGGGGCTGTTATATTTCTAAGAGATTGGACAAATAATTTTTAGCTGGTAAAAATTGTTTTGGACAGTATTGTTTTGTGTCATATCTCTTTGTAAAAGATTACTTTTCTGTTTGTCTGTTTTCTTTGCATTTTAGCTTTATCAATTTTCCTTCATGGCCTATTACATCATCTGCAGCCTTGAAACTCCGTAAGTCCTTTTGTTATGATTGAACTCTCTCTATATTCTCACCCTTAATTGGTTTTATTCTGATCCTGATCACTCGCTGAGTTGTTCAGAGTGCAGATTGGATGGAGCCACTCTGGAGAACTGAATTGTGTTGTAAGAAATTACAACTTTGGGGCCTGGATAGCTCTGCAAGTAAAGACGCTGACTACCACACCTAGTGTCGCAAGTTCAAATCCAGGGCGTGTTGAATGACTCCAGTCGGGTCTCCTAAGCAACCAAACCAAATTGGCCCGGTTGCTAGGGATAGTAGAGTCAAATGGTTTAACCTTGTGGTCGCTGAAATGTGGTTCGCTCTCGGTGGGGCGTGTGGTGAGTTGTGCATGGATACCGCAGAGAATATTGTGAAGCCTCCACATACACTACGTCTCCGCGGTAACACGCTCAACAAGTCACGTGATAAGATGCATGGATTGAAGGTCTCAGACGTGGAGGCAACTGAGATTCGTCCTCCTCCACCTGGATTGAGGCAAATCACTACGCCACCACAAGGACTTAGAGTGCATTGGGAATTGGGCATGCCAAATTAGGGAGAAAATGGGAGAACATTTTAAATTAAAATAGAAAATGACATGATTTCCACAGCACAGGCCTTGTCTGTGCAAACATAATTTGTCTTCAGTTAGAGCATTTGTCCTCTCTGTTCTAAATTATTCTTTACTCTTGACCATGTGAGAGAATTTTGATTTTGTTCCATGAAATACATTAACACTGACAACTGCGTTAATTAGACATCAAACAGGTCAAATGCTCACACACAGTTCTACTGTTCTTGTTATGAGGTCCTGTTCATGTTATACTCTGATTTTCACAGGGAGAAAGTGGAACTGACACCTAATGAAGTACAGAACACTGCACTGCAGTATGCTGGATGGGGCCCCAAAGAACAACAACTGGTAAAACATTTACAATCATCAACATACTCAAATATACAATTGAACTAACAATAAGTATTAAATTAATAAACCCTACAATAAGTAATATAATATAAAACACAATATTTAAGGGATAATGTACAGTCAGCCAGTCATTACAACAGAATAAACCCCAACAGGGTGATCAGGACCCCAAAATGAAACAGATGGGTCTTGTATCACCCTGAAGTAGTTTATTTTATGATAATGACTTATCCCAATTATTACATTATTACAAAATAAAACATCTAGATTGCTGTTGTAACCTCCGTTCCCCAATGGAGGGAACGAGATGTTGTGTCGAATGAAGCGAAACTAAGGGACTTTATTGAAGGCCTTGGTTACCTCTGAACTTGAGAATAGGCCAATGAGAATTTGGCCGACATTGCATGTCCCTCCCCTGGACATACGGATATAAAAGGAGGGAATCGTGCATCTGTTCATTCAGGTTTTGCACCGAGGAGCCAAGAATAAGGTTTGGCCGTTACAGTGGTTCGGTTCAGCGTTGTGGCCGGGCGGGACACAACATCTCGTTCCCTCCATCAGGGAACGGAGGTTACAAAAGTAACCTAGACATTTCCCGTCTGTCGCTCACTCGACCTTGTGCTGAATGAAGCGACACTAAGTGTCCCTATTCAATCACGCCACGCACTGAACCGTGTACGGGAGCTGCTGACACAGGTGCGGGCAGGCATTTGCGTGCTAAACCAACAGGCTGCGTCAGACTGCACGTACCCTTCCCCAACGCCCCATAAAAACATCATAAACTATTTAGGCTTCTGGCATCCTGAAGGGTGGAAAAAGCAACATGCCCAGCATTGGAGCAGGCCGCGCCAGCCACACCGTTTCTCTCTCTATGTTTCTTGCATAGAGTTAAATGGCTGGGGCCATTTTAACGCTATAACACACATCGGAATCGTTCCTTTCCAACTCCTATTCTTTCAGGGGGAAAAGACCCCGCGGAGACCACCTGCCCAGGTTGGGGGAGGTCAATTGTGGTAAAATACGTCACATGGGTTTTCAGGCCACATGTGGAAATTGCATGGTGGTAGATCCTACCTGCTGCGAGGGAGGAGTTGCTACAAACACGGTGACCGGGGGCCATCGGGGACTGCCCAAGGGAGACGCGGATCCGCCAGTAGGGGGATCGTACCATGGAAAATACACACGGGGGATTAATCCATGAAGGCCCATCCTGTGGAGCACCTATTCCAGTACAGAGTAATTAGTACCCATAGTGGGTCTGGTTGGGGAATTCCTCCACTGAATTCGCGGACCAGAGGGCTAGGGAGGAAGGACATCCAGGAAGCATGAGTTTAGAGGACTCTCCTAGGTGAAAAGAAGGCACGTGATCACCTCAGATGAGGGGAAAGGCACTATGTGCAAGTGGAACACCTGGTCAGACGTTCCGTATTCCTGAGTTCTACGTGCTCGGACCTGAGAGAACATGGGACGAGACCGACTCAACCCTGAGATTGTAAAATCTCGTAAATGTATTGGGTGTTTCCCAGCCCGCTGCTCTGCAGATGTCTGCTAGGGAGGTGTTGTTGGCCAGTGCCCACGAGTATGCCACACTTCTCGTCGAGTGTGCTCAAACACGTAATTGGGGGCGGGCATGGCCTGGATGTGATAGGCCAAAGTGATGGCATGAACGGCCCAGTGGGATAGCCTCACCAGCGTTACCTTTCCACTGTCCACCAAAGCAGACAAAGAGCTGCTCAGAACATCAAAAGCTCTGCGTGCTGTCCACATAGGTACGCAAAACATGCACCGGACACAGCAACAAAAAGACTGGGTCTACCTCCTCCCGGGGGGAGGAGCCTCCACTCTCCGCTGAGCGTGCCCTGTCGCAACAGCACATCCGCTGTGGTGTTGAGGTTGCCTGGGATATGTCACTGCTGGCTCCAAAGGAGGAGATGGCAGCCGAGTTGCGACATGTGACGAGAGCACACGCCGCCTTGACGATTTATGTACGCTATCGTGGTGGTGCTGTCTGAGCGAATCAAGACATGCTTGCCCCGAAGCAGTGGGAGAAACCTCTGCAGGGCAAGGATTACAGCCAGCAACTCTAGGCAGTTGATGTGCCAACCCAGCCGGGGCCCCGTCCAGGGTTTGGAAAGTGAAAGCCACGCGCCCAAGCTCCGTGCGAGGGGCACTAGGGGGACGATCGTTTTTGATGAAGCAGAGTACTAAAGATATGAAACTTGCACAGTGCAGAAAATTTGTTGCCAGGGACAACAGTCAAATATACAGTTTAGTGGTCAATATGCAAAAAATATTTGATTTAAGAATGCCGCAACTGACCAACAAGAAATGAGTACATATGTACAAGTACTGTGCAAAAGTTGTAAGTAGCTGTAAAACATGTTACTATAGTAGTGATATGATTTTTTTTTATTATTATGTCATGAATAATTTTATTTATCAATTAATTTGAATAAACATACAAAAACAATATTTATTTGACCACCCTATGCCTTTAAAACAGCACCAATTCTCAGGTACATTTGCACAGTTTTTCAAGGCTGTTGACAGATAGGATGCTCCAAACTTCTTGGAGAATTCACCACAGTTCTTCTATGTATTAAGTATGTCTCAATTGCTTCTGTCTCTTTATATAATCCCAGACTCTTTGTCCTATTTCTATTCTATTTTATTTGCAAAAGGAATGTTTGGCAATCTAAAATGTATATTTCATATTGACACACTAAAGCATAATATTTGAAATAACCATCTTAACCATTGTGTCAATAAAAAAAAGTTACTCAGAGGTCCTTAGAGGACAAAAATGTCAGCATCAAAAAACTGCCATAAAAATATTATATATTAAAATTATTTTCCACTTTCACTGATTTAGATTTTTTAACCAACATCAGTCTTGTTCATAACTAACAAATATTCATTACGTTTCAAGATTTTAACCCTTTAAATGACAGTTTGTTTACATAATGTCACTGTTGTTTTTACACACACATACAAACACACACACACAGGTCTTAATGCACACATACACAACACACTCTGACATCCATACCAACACACCAACCCAATTTTAGCTGCATAATGTATTCAATTGGTCTGCAGTGCTCTAAATATTGGTGCCCCACGCAGACTGCGTAGTATGCTTGTAGGGAGCGGTGGTACTGACCACTTATATTTTCTTTGTAAAATGTTAAATATGTACAAATACACTCCTATCATAGAGGCAAACAGAAATATTACAGTGTTGTTTATTAGTTGCATACTTGTTTGAGTAAAATAATCTTCTGGGTTTTAGTCAACTAGAAAAATGAAGTGCCTCAATGTTTGCTTTCTGTTTATACTTAAACAAACATGCATACCAGCTAACACAAACCTCCTAAAAACATAGTAATTGTATTGCATTATCATAGTCTTACACAGTTTGTATATATACATATATATATATATATATATATATATATATATATATATATATATACAATATATATTTAGTTTGTTTTTGGGTGTTATAAACAAAGCACACGTGTGAGTGACTTATGGAGCATCAGGTGTGTAATTTTGTTTGCACCACACGTTGCCCCACGCCCAGTGCTTCCCTGACGTCTGCAGCAATTAGTTTTCCATGAATGAGCAATCAGCAGTGGCCAGCGCAGCCAGAACCTACAATGAAGGTCACGTCCCAGACTCCTCCAGGGAAAGAGAGTGAGACAGATAAAAATGACATGATGGATAAGCAAAGATAGAGATGCAGAGGAGGAGATGCTGTACATCACAGGTGTGATGGAGAGGAACTCGTACACAGCAGGACAGAGGCTGAAAGAACCAATGAGATTCGAATTATGATGGGTTCCAAAACTTACCCTCCATTCCAAACAGCATAAATCAGCCTACGGAGGGCACTTTGAAGAGAGAACAATCATGACAATCATGTTATAGAGTTTTTCCAAACCAAGGCATTCAAAGAGATTTTGAAAACAAAAAATATACATTTTCTGATGCATCGCAATATTCACTTAAATCCCAAGATCTCGAGTAAATAAATTGTAAATGCAATCAAATTTCACTTTAAGCAATTGCTACTCATCATTGAGCAGTAGGCCTAAAGTGGTGAAGAAATTCAGCACAGAGATCCTAAAAAGTAAATACTTGTAAATACTGTAGTACCAATTATTCATGTAAACAAAAAACATGAATCAAAATTTTTATATGCAATATAATATATGCAATTCAAAGATACCCTATTTTTCGATGGAATACATGGATTGTAATTTTTCTTATTTCTTATATATATATGTACTGTGTATATATATGCAAGCCAAATGGACATCATATGTGAAATAATATTTTTGTGAAAGTGAGCTTGTGATTCGTAATCGAATGGAATCTGAAAATCTGTATCAAAACCCAGCCCTAAGATTTGACTAATTTAACATGTTTGAATTTTACTGACACCTAGCAGTGTGGATGTAGCATAATGTTGCCAACTGTCCCCTATTTATCGGAATGTCCCGTATTTTGGCTGAAATAATGAGTCCTGTATTTTACTGTCAAGCTGGACATTCTATGATGCCTACATAGGGTGCTCATTAGATGTAACAATTTTGTTTAAATGGTTATTTATGTTCAAAAAAAATTTTTTATATGTTTGTTTTGATGTCCTTGAAAAAGTCACAATTGTATAATTACAAACATATTATTTACCTGTCTTGGGTCAAAAATGACCCAAAAACAGTAAGAAGGTTGACATGTACACAGTCATTATCCATGTCGGTTAAATCGATAATTTAAATGAGCCAAATGCACAACGGCCAATGTTGCATTCATAACACCTAGGATTTATAATGGTAACAGAGGTATGTGATAATTGCAACAATAAAAAGTCTCTATTATGTGCAAAAATACTGTATTTATTCATGATTTGTTATATAAATACATAAGCTGGACAAGCATGTCTCTAAATTTGGCAGAGCATGATTTAGCAGCTGCATAAATCCCACCAGATCCCACACCACCTCTTCCACAGCTGTCAATCACTTTACTGACAATCTGACGTCAACCCTGATTACTGTAGCATCACATCATTCCACACCACATGTTTATTGTGTAATAACCTTTTTATATAAGCAGTAAGGCACTTTAGGGCCATGCCATGTTTTGAATAAGTCCCAGAAAACCCTTCATATGTTACAACTTTTGCTTTGTCTAGTAACACATAAATTATGTAATATAGACATTGTAAAATGTAGAGTTACTGATACTTTGTAAGTTTTAATATGGTCTTTTATTGACTCATTCTTCTATCTTCCCTGACAGATTTTCATCTTTGAGAATAACATCTACTACAAAGCGAATGTGAACAGTCCATCAATACGCCTGGTTTCTACGGGCAGTCAGGGGGTCATATTTAATGGACTGGCTGACTGGCTTTATGAAGGTAAAGTCCCATAAGCATGAATAATAAAAGAGGAGTGTGTGTATGTAATAAAAGAGCTGCTGTGATTGTGAATGTCTTATGTGTTTACTCTGGGAGAAGGAAGTTTTTATTTGTACATATTGAATTTGTGCATGTCTGACCCACCGCTCAGGCTCAGCCACTGTTCTTCTGGAGTAGTATGAATTTATTACATATAATTTTTTTATAAAAAAGTGCATAGCTGAAATATTTCTCATTTTGACCATGTGAAAGTGAATAGGATGTCAAGATTATCCTGTCTTTGTCTCAGTTCTGAACATCCTGAGCATGATCTAGCTAGGGCTGTCGATTTAACATGTTAATTTTGTGCGATTAATTATATAAAATATAATGTATTAAAAATACATTTAATACAATTAATACAATTAATCATGCCCCCTGACCCGTGCATAAATTCCATATTTAAAGTGTGTATTTTCCTACCATCAGAGCAATTCAAGTTTGAAGTAAATGTAACTTTGTGTTTTGAAGAGCCATGTCAGCAGGGGGTGGTTAGTATGCCTTATCAAACCTCACAAGCAGTACAGCCATAAAATGAGAGCCAGTCACACTTGACAGCTTGATGAAGCACAACAGAATGTAGGGATCTCAAGAAGCAATTTGTAAAGTTTTAACTACTTTTAACTTGACAGAGCTTCCTAAAATGCAGCATTTGTGATGCTGAAAACCAGTGAAATTTCTCCAAAAGCTTCTGTCTAAGTCATATTTACATATACTGACAAATAAACATAGTTCAGTCATGGCAACTCTGGGAAAGATTTAGCATGTGAATGTGGGTATGACATATTGATAGGATTTTGGTCTTGCTGGACTAGATCTGCTACGCTGCTACTGCTGCTGCTGCAGAGCAAGTACGTAGACTTGCTACTGCTAGAAAATACACATGCATACTGAGTTAAGCATGTAGACATGCTGCTGCACAATTCGAAAAATGCATCGAGCATGTATTACATGCTACTGCACAAATAGACATGCAAAAAATGCATTTACTGTGACACAAACACAACCCCCATCCACGCAGATCTATCGCCAAGACTTATGTACTGCTGCTGCTCTGAAGAGCACCGAGTGTATGTTAGCTAGGTGTGCCTTGGCCACAGGCCAAATGGTGTAATGCTAAAAACTACATTTCTATGTGTGCCTCAGCCTGCAAAGCCGAATAGCTTAAACAGCTAGTGACCAAACCATAGTATGTACCTGAGCCAGGAAAGCTTAGAGATTATTTTAAGTAGTGACATAGACGAGCTATGTGTAGATTTATTTAATCTAATGACCTATGATTGCGATGTGCGCCAGACAGATTTGGCTAAGGCTTATCTTGTTAAAGACATGCTTCTATGTGTCATGGCCAAAAGCAGACCTTACTGTGCAAGATATTAGAAGAAAAGCCCCAGTATCCACAGCAAATAGCATTTTCAGAGAAAAACCTCTCACAGCGTGCTGCAGAGAAACCATCTTATCTTCAAATCTGAGGCAAACAACTTATTGACTTCTTGAATGTTAGACTTGCCTCAATCCATGTGGTGGAGGACGAATCACAGTTGCACATCTGATCACGTGGCTTGTTGAGCACATTGCCGTGGAGATGTAGCGCGTGTGGAGGCAAACGCTATTCTCTGTGGCATCCATAAACAACTCACCACACGCCCCACAGAGAGCGAGAACCACACATTATAGTGACCACGAGGAGGTTACCCAATGTGACTCTACTCTCCCTAGCAACCGGGCCAATTTGGTTGCTTAGGAGATCTGGCTTGAGTCACTCAGCACACCCTGGATTCAAACTCGCAACTCAGGGGTGATAGTCAACGTCAGTACTCGCTGAGTTACCCAGGCCCCATAACATATTGACTACTAAAGCCACTTGTTGTATTGTCTAATCAATGCTTTACTCATCTGCCACAATAATGCAATATATTTCAATCTGAATTATTATATATTTTATAACAGATGTAAAATTATTTTAATTATGCATTATTTATAGTATATAGAATTTGACTAATACATCATCATGTCATATAATTTATTCAATTAAAATGTTAATCTATTGACAGCTGTAGTTCTAGCACAAAACGTAATTGCAACAAAGAATATTTCAAGGTGAAGTGTGTTATTTCTGCGCCACTAGCATCATCAAACGGAACTGCAAAAATAATTTATATTTTCAAACAGGCTTCCCAAAAAATCCCCCTGCCATTGGATGAACAAATAGTTGGTGGCATTGGTTGACTTAGTGTTGCTGTGTCAAACTGATCAGGATGCTCAAACAAAAATCAATGTTTACATTTTTAATGAGAATCAACCTACAAATCGCTTACTTATAGTTGTCTTTGCATATTTATCTGGGATATGACAAAAGTATTTCAACATCAATAAAGGACCTTTAAATATGACATAAGCCATCACTTTTATCTCCATTCATAAACTCATCATTTGATCAAAAAATGAAGAGAAATAGTTTTATGAATAAGATCGAAGCATTAAAGCGAGTGTCGGTCTGAAAACATTTAAGGACTTACTGAATGTTAGTCAAGAATTAAAAAGCAGCCAAATATGTAACATTCTTCAATCTTTAATTAAAGCCCTTCTGTTAATCTTTTAATTAGATCATAATCATATATAATCAAAGATAAGATCAACTGTTAGACAAACACCACATTGAGATGAACATTTTGCAATGCTTGTTAATAAAATGTAGATAATTATTAGAATTGTTTGTGTATGAACAGCAGTGGGATGTGAACTCCAGGTTCAATCTTTATATAATGCATTGTGCAACACTGGGATTTGAGCTAGTGTACAAATATAATCTCCCACAATATCCTGGGATTTTATTATTCATAATAATTGTGTTCATTAGGAATATGATTATTATGGCATTTTGTTTTTGCTTTCACCATTGTATCAAGTGTTTCATTATTTGTGTGCAACATGTCATATGTTCAGTTTGTTGTTAAAGGAGTCTTGATGTCTTGGATAGTATGAAAGCAGTGTACCAAAAATCTAAAATTGGTGTCTAATCTAAAATGTGTGTGTGTGTGTGTGTGTGTGTGTGAGCGTGTATTTATCACTTTGTGGGGACCAAATGTCCCCATAAGGATAGTAAAACCCGAAATTGTTGACCTTGTGGGGACATTTTGTCGGTCCCCATGAGGAAAACAGCTTATAAATCATACTAAATTATGTTTTTTGAAAATGTAAAAGTGCAGAATGTTTTCTGTGAGGGTTAGGTTTAGGGGTAGGGTTAGGTTTAGGGGATAGAATATAAAGTTTGTACAGTATAAAAACCATTATGTCTATGGAAAGTCCCCATAAAACATGGAAACACTACACGTGTGTGTGTGTGTGTGTGTGTGTGTGTGTGTGTGTGTGTGTGTGTGTGTGTGTGTGTGTGTGTGTGTGTGTGTGTGTGTGTGTGTGTGTGTGCGCGCTAATGGGTTCAGGTAAATCATGCCAGCAGTTAGTGTGGGGATTGTGCTGTTGTTAAAAGCAGATCAGTGTCACAATAAAGCAGCAGTGCAGGTTTGAATCTCATACACCCGAGTGCTCATTTATCAAATATGACATTTTCATCAGGACATGTGGAGTGGAAGTGTGCTGCTGCCACTGAGTGATATTAAATAATCTTGGCTAGTTTATAAGCAGACTATAAATTAGATTGATGCCATAAATTGATTGACTATTTGAATTAAGCTCCTTTATACCTTTTTCACCTTTAAACCAAATCAAATCTTGCAAATCAAACCAGTGTATCGTTGTTACACTATTACACTCTCATGCTGCCATTTATGTGTTATTTTCGTCATGATACCTCTTAGATGTTTACCTCAGAGCTCTGGAAGATATTATTTGTTTTGCTGACCACATCTACTTTTGAGGGATGTCATACATGCTGTTAAATGGTGTAAAATCATTTCTTTTTCCACACCGCTTCCCCCAGAGTCCCTGCAGACATTCACAGATGTGTACTGTCACTCTCACACTCCTACAGGTGCAAGTGATTTCCTTGGCATATCCTCCTCTGAGAAAACTGAGAAAACTGTTTATTAGTTGGTAGTTTTTGTCCTTATGATTCTCAGCTCTATAGTATTATCATTTCCTGCTTCACGAGAGCACTACGGCTGTATATTTGTTTGTGGCGCATGGTTAGCAGTTTCATGCTCAGTAAATGTTTTTCCCTGAATTAACATCTCTGTCTGAGGCTATACTTAATCACATGCTCCTACTATTGCTGTTATTCTGCACTCTGTAAAGGATCTCTACTGCCATCCTGTGGTTTCACATTTTTAAGACACAAAACATTTTTATTGTATTTTTTCAAAACAGACAGAACAAGAGGTAGAATTGCCTCAGAAACTTAAAGGAAAAGTTTTACCGGTACTCACCACTAAGTTGTTTCAAATTTCAATTTTCTTTTTTCTGTGAAACACAAAAGGAGATTTTATGAAAAAAAGCTGTTCTTTTCCATACAATGAAAGGACCAAAAACCACTGCAGAGGTACAACAAATGTAGTTCATATGACTTTTGTACTATATTCCAAATCTCGTGAAGTCATCAAATAGCTTTGTGTGAGGAACAAAACGAAATTGTAGTAATTATTTACTGATAATCTTCACATTTGGACACTTTTTGCAATGACAATTAAAAAATGACACCTTTGGATTCATCATGTCAGGTTTGATGTCATTGACACCAAACGGCATTGTTTTTTGCATATCACATTACCGATTGCGACATGATATGTTTAAAAGTTAAAATGGGATTTGAGAGTTACATTAGAGTCGAAGATTATCATTCTGCACACATTGTATGTACCTTTTTATGATAATTGTAAGGTGTTTTTATCCACTTGTGTTTAATGGAAAACAGAAGCTCTGACATTCTGCATGAGATCTCCTTTTGTGTTTAAAGGTGCTGTAAGTGATTTTAGCTGTTCTGGAATTTCCACAAGCTGAGCCGTTGGATTAGCCATGCCCCCTGTTTAAAAAACCCAGCACTCAAAATATACCAAATGAGCTTTATTGAGATGGCGGTTGTCAAAAACAACAGCAGCAAAATAGCGCCCTCAACTGACAACTGTTATGAACAACATGGCATAAAAATGGCATTAAGCCTCAATAAATAATTCTATGAGAATGACTGACAGGCAGAAAGTGTCAGAGACCGCAGCTAATAGACAAATATTAGTTTTATGCTTTTTACAGAATCTAGAGCTCTCACAGGGACCAATGAGATTTCTCATGACACTTCTATGTTGGGCACTTATTGACTGTTTTTCTTTACTATTTGGTCCAAGTCATCAATTTAAAAACATTGTATTTTAATGAATATTATAATGAAATAAATTAATATGGTGGCACAAAAGATTTTAAGATCATGAGAAACATTTTAATGAAGTGTTTTAAAACTTTTATTTACATATACATATATAAATATACAACAGTTAGTTCCGGTCCTCAAATCTGATTGGACGAGAGATGTTCAATGAGCACTGATGGTCTCACACCATCAGCACTCGGACGCTTCACTGTGTGTATCACTTCGCTTGTGTTTGTGCAGTTCTAAACTAAAGTGTAAGAGCAGTGCAGATGTGTTAAGAGCTGTCTCTTTACATTTAATATTGTGACATTACATATTTTAACCAGCAGATGGAGGCAAAACACAACTTTTGTGTATAATAAGTGACAGTTGGTGACGTGAAGTGAGTAAGTCACTTGGTGTTTATATTCAACAGCACATCGTGATCGCTCGTATTACTACTACACTACTAAAGCTAGGAAATAGCTTTAAACAGCTTTAAACGAACAACTTCAGCATTAAGGCTCATCACAGCTGAGAGACACAACAGACTGATTACACAAATTCAAGGCAATTAACTCTCACCGGACTTTCCACATTGGAGAGGACAAAATGGAGGAGGACATTGCGCTTTCTATAGTTGCGCACCGGCTACCGCGAAATAGGGAGTAATACCCCCGCAAGGATGACTATTTTTCCACTGAGAAAATAGGATGCAGTTGACCAAAATGACATTATCTTGAGAAAGCTAACTAACACACTACATCATCATCAACAGGTGATCTCACAGGCTCCATCTCTCTCTCTCTCTCTCTCTCTCTCTCACACACACACACACACACACACATGTTGGTGCAGCTATCATTATGAGGATTTCCATAGATAGATCTGTCATAAGTATGGTCACTAAGAAGCAATGCTCCAAACTTGCAGGACATGCATCACTTGTTTGCATCCAATGTTGAAGTCTTTCATAGAATATGCATCTAATGCAGCATATTTGCAGCAGATTACATTTGGTGTTTATACATTTATTGTTGTTTCTTTATTGTTGTAGAGGAGATCTTCCAGAGTCATATCGCTCACTGGTGGTCACCGGATGGTCTCAGACTGGCATATGCCACCATCAACGATACTCTGGTGCCCAGGATGGAGATACCCATGTTCACAGGCACACCGTATCCCACCGGACAGGAGTACCGCTATCCTAAAGTAAATCTCTGCTGGTTCTTTCAAAGATCAAACCAAGACTTTGATGTGATGTCAAAGCGAATTCCAAATTCTATTTTTGTGCCTTTGAAGGTCACTGCAGGAAAGAAATGCTAGACCCTTAGGAAAATCGAGAGTTCATGGGAAATTTGCCACAAACTCGCTAACTGGTAATCACGGTCATTTTTTACCAGAAGGGTCAGATGTGTAGCTTTTTTTTCTTTCTTCCCTGAAGTAAGAACAATAAAAGTATGCATTTCTTTTTGGATTTAATGCTATTTTGATCTTATTTACATGTAAATTTCTAAAGGTTTCCATTAATGTGCATATACAAATAAACACATTTTTTAATATATACAGTATTTGGATACATATTTAGATATTATCAAACTATAATTTGTCAAAGTTTAGCATTTTAAAATTGATTTGAGGTTTTTGTAGTTCATGTCATTATGCTTGCAATCAAACCTGACCATGATGTTACAAAGAGAAGACACAGCAAAAGCATTTTTCTACCAATAATTTATTTCAAATATAAACATTTTATAACTGAAAGTAAATGCAAAATAATGTCAAGAAACAGAAATGAACTGCACAATTCTGAAAATTAAATTAGATTATAACAAATCAGAGGAACATTTTTTCATTTGAAACTTTCTATAGTAAATCATTTTGTGCTGAGGATGTTTTAGAGTCTCACCCTGTAATTTCTGTCTGTTTTTCTGCATTGTGGCTGATTTATTGATTAGATTTGTTTTTTGTCTATCCCATTTATTTTCAATGCTCAGCCAATTTTGACCATGAATACCAAAGGTGTTTTTTTTTCTTTTTGCAACCACTTACTAATCGAATCAAGCCATTTTATGAAATAAAGAAAATGAATTTCATTAAAAAATGACAGAATACCATAGGAGGGTTAACCCTTTAATCAGATCTTTAGTGACCCCGGACCTTATTCAACCCTCATTACCTCATACATTTTTTTTTGTGAAAGCCCCACCTCTTTAGTATTCCTAAAACTTTCTCTTAAGAATAGTGTAACAATTTACAAAATGCCAAAATTAAAAAAAAGAATAAGAATACATTTTAAATACACATTTACCAAACGTGCATAGGGTCGGTCATAAGTGACCCGAGATATGTAATAGTGTCATAATTTATATTTGCACTTCTATAAATCAGGTTTTTATGATTATTTCATATCTATATACATTTACTATCACGGGATTTCTATCTATTTCTATTTGAAGACAAATGATTGCTATATAGCTGTACAAGTGACTATATCATGTCGATTTTATGCACAACATTGGTGAAGTACCAGTATCCCATATGCATGTACACGTGCTATTTGTTACTCAAGGTGGTGCAGTTGTTTCAGTGATTGACTTGATTTATATTTGACATTGCTATTTGATGAAGATGCAACGTGGAAGTAAACTATAGCAAGTGTAGCACATGAACATTATTATATGACTATTGCCATTTGTAATTCTGTAAGTTGTACATCTATTTAGACTAAATAAGAAAATACATATGTGTAGTTTATGTGTTGTGTGTAGCTCAATATGTGTTTGACACCCATTTGCATTAAAGACCAGAGGTATGTAATAATGTTTGGCAAAGCACCCTTGCATTTAAGGGTAATCCCTCAGTTGCTCTGTGACTATTTACAGAAAGTATTCCTTACAAAGTCATGGAAATAAATTGGTCAAACATTGTGGTAACTGGACACACATATGGTATATATTACACCACTCGGTGACTTTAAAGAAGAGCTGTTGTAATGTGTTCACTATTTCTCTCTGTAGGCTGGAGAGGAGAACCCTGATATCTACCTGTCAGTGGTGAGTCTGAATGGCCCTTTACACACCGTGAGGATGAAGAAACCAGAGGATCCCAGAATCAGGTTAGAATCTGCCAACAATCACAGAACAAACCTTAATCTGTAACCTTGTCTTTTGCTTAGGCCAGGGGTATTCAAGCTGGTGTCCGGACACTCCCAGGGGGCCATAAGGGAGTGTTAGTGGTTCTGCTGAGAATTTCAGAAATAATGTATCGAATTTGACATTATTAGTATTTCATTTTGCTTTCAAAAGTCTGGCAATTATTAAATGAATTGAGTTAGTTACTCCACATCACTGTCGCCTGACTTTTGCTAGCTTGATTTGAAAGGTAATATTTAATGTAAAGCTGTGTTTTTTTTTTTTTTTAATTGCTGTGTAAATCCATTTAAATTGAGTTTAAAAATGTTTTTGTTTTTTTGTATTGAGAACATTTCTATAATAATAGTGTGTAGAAAAAAGATACACAGTCAACTTACAATACAAAGTAAATAGTCATATTGGTTTGGAATGACATGAGGGTGAGTAAATAATGACAGAATTGTGTGGTGCAAAGTAAAGTGAACTTTTTCAAGAATATTTTAATTATTTATTTTGGTTTGTACAATGACAATATAAATGTATATTATTAAATATAACATAATATAATATCACACTGGTTGTTTTTCTTGCACAGTAAAAATGGGTCTTTATACAAGAGAATAATGACTTCCTTTCTATTTTAGGAAGGGGGTCCCTGGCAAGGTGATCATCATATTTAGGGGTCCTTGGCATAAAAACGTTTGAAAACCCCTGCCATAGGCAATTTTGCAGTGGCCCCAATAAATCTTTGTACACTAAAGCCACACTTACCAACAAAAGTGGCATCTGTAAACAAATGACTCAAAACTATTCTCAGAACCAAATTCACTTTCTGTATGATTTTTTAAATTACTTTTAAACAACCGGTCCAATACAAGTGAAGCTCAATCAACAGCATCTTTGGCATAATTTTAATTACCACAAAAAATTAGTTTTGACTTTTCATCATAAAGCAGTGAGGCACTTACAATGGAAGTGAATGGGGGCCAATCCGGAAACGTCAAAATACTCACTGTTTCAAAAGTATATCAACAAGACATAAACAATATGCATGTTAACATGATTTTAGTGTGAAAAAATCATTACTAACCTTTACCTTGCAAAGTTATACCCAATTTTACAACTTTGTTGCCATGACGATGTAACGTCATAAACTAAAACAGAACTAATGTAAGTGCTTTTATAAAATTATAAGCTTCACATTTCTGCCTTTAAACCCTCCAAAAAATTGACCCCATTCACTTCCATTGTAAGTTTTTTTTTTGTTTGTTTGGTAATCAACAAATGTTGTCGTTTGAGCTTAACTTGAATTGAACCCGGAAAATCCCTTTAAGCCAGTTGGTATCAACTTTGACCAATGCCCAATTTGACAGGTATGCTATGGTCAGTGGTGATTATATTAGCTTACATCTCTTTGCAGGAAGGAGTACTATATTACTATGGTGAAATGGGCAACCAGCACCAAGCTTGCAGTAAACTGGCTGAACCGAGCGCAGAACAACTCCATCCTCACCTTGTGTGAAGCCACAACAGGCATCTGCACTAAGGTATTCAGAGTACCTGAAATACACCAGCAGTTAAAAGACACCTTCTCATTCTTTATTATTACTTTTTACCCCATTTTAGTAAAATGGTGAAGTCATTAAAACTATGAAATTGAAATATGTGAATTATGTATCTCATACTGTTTTTAACTTCTTGAAAGTAACCACCCGTTGCCTAGGTCACAGCTCTTCACTAACTGTCCACCTCATCCATTGATATGCCTTATGTAGGCACAATTTATAGTTGTCTTCCAAATTAATTTCAAGCACTTAAGTATAAGCCTTTTGATAAAGGGGCTTTTAAAGTGATAGTGCAACCAAAAGTGAACATTCTGTCATCATTTACTCATCCCCATGTTGTTCCAAACCCAAATGACTTGAGATAAAGTAAAAGTGAATAGTACTGTAGTTGTCATTTTGTCTGGAAAGAAGGGCATGTGGGTTTGAGACAACATGAGGGTGAGTAAATGATGACAGAATAGTCAGCTATCCCTTTAAAAAAGAGAAAAGATTACTCCGTACTCACACACAATGTGAGACATCAAAAGTGCAGCGTGTGTGATTTATTTTGTGGTGTGTTTTCAGAAACATGAGGATGAGAGTGAAAGCTGGCTGCACAGACAGGTGAGTCATGCGTCTGATTTGCACTGAATCTCATTACACAGACACGTACAGCATGTGGGATGTGTGTGTATTAGTGTGTTGTTCAAGTCCGTGCTGACGTCCAGAAGGGATTCTGTCTGCAGAACGAGCCCCCGCTGTTCTCCAAAGATGGTCTGAGGTTCTTATTCACGAGAGCCATTCCACAAGGAGGCAGAGGGAAGTTCTTCCACATATCCATGTCCACTTCTCAGGTGAGCCATTTTTTTACTGCCATGAAAAACTACCAGAGTGCTTGTGAAGATTTAACAAGGCGTTAAAGGTAAGAAGCGGCTTTCTGTTGTATGTTTCAGCCCAACAGCAGTACAGACACACTACAGTCCCTGACGTCGGGAGACTGGGATGTGACACAGATCTTGGCTTACAATGAAGACACCAAACTTGTGTAAGCATCAGTACACAATAAAATAGGGGAACGGTTCATCATAAAATCATGTCGTTCCAAATCTTTATGGTGGTTTTTTTGTGGAACACAAAAGGAGAGTTTTTGAAAAATGTCCAAGTAGCTCTTTTCCAAATGTGACAGTAAAGACCATAAAGACCATGTCTGTTAACCCTTTAAAAAAGGAACAAAAGAACTATAAAAGTAGTCCATCCGCCTTTGAGGGATGAAACATGAATCCAATATAAATCATATATTTATATGATTACAACATTATATGGTTTGGGTATTATTTACAAGAATAAAGGATGTCTGCATGAGAAATGCTAACCATTGTAGCTGAAAGATCTCTGCTCGTTAGGACAGAAGCGGGAGCTGGGTGCACATACATATGTACGAGATTTTTGTTTTTCATCTCACTGTCTACGCATTCGCTCTGCTTTTCAGCAGCATCTCTCAACCACACACACACACACACACACACACAGAGCTTCATTTAGTCTCTCTGTGTCTCTGGCAACTGCAGCTCTGGTAGCGGCTTTATCCCTCGCCCGCCAACACCGCTAATACCAACAGCTGGGTGAGATAATTCGCCCCAAGTGTCCATCCCGGCCTGCTCAGCACCGTCATCACTTGGCCTTGCCACACACCCCCATTGCCCGATTCAGGCCGGGGAGTCCCACGCAAGATTTATTCTAATAGCCTCCAAGCTGAGCCAAAGCTGCCATAATTGTTTTGACAGCTTTGCTGGAGGAAAAATGAATAATTACAGTGAATAATGTCTTGCATTTCTGGAAAAGAGCTCCATGAAAAACAAAACAACCTAGCAATTTAAAAGGCCCAAATGAGCGGTCTGCACCCACATAGATTTTATTTGTATATATAAAAAGGAGTAAAACGAACGTGTGTATATATATATATATATAAAAGCTTAAAAATCAAGCTTATCTGACCAGCATCTAATAATATATTGTAATATAAACTAGTAATATATTACATTATGTTATGCTCCATTGAAGAAAGTCATACCGGTTTGGAACGGCATGACGGTGAGTAAAGGATGACATCATTTACATTACTTTTCTGTAAATATTCAGAATGGTTTTCTGTGAAATTTCATGAAATCATAATAATTTGCAGCTACTTTCTGAGTACAGAAGACAATGCAACACGCCGTCATCTCTACGGGTATGATCGATTCCAGTTCATCCATGTGTTTAAACTATGCTATATGGTAAAGAACACTTTACACTGATGATGTGTCCTGTGTTTTAGAGCTGAAACCACAGGCTCCTTCAACCGACGCTGTCTTTCCTGTGAATTCAATTGTGGTTACATCAGTGGATCGTTCAGTCCAGATGCTAACTACTTCCTCCTTAACTGCAAAGGTTGGTGGTCTGTGCACTAAACTGTAGAATTCTGTATAATTCCCAGGCAACAAATGTCCTTCATAGCTGTACTTGTTGTTGTTAATTGTGGTGATTTTTCTCTTTTGTTTAATTGTGAAGGTTTTTCTCATTTACATTTGTCATATTTAATCTGAGTCTCTCTCACTGATCTAAATACCCTGCTGTGTTTTTATCACATGTGTTTGTATTATTAATTAGACAAATAGAACCTTATGGTCCATGTTGTCTCGCCCAGACCTCAGGAGGTGTATGTCCAACCGAATAACTGTTTTTCTGGAAGTCAGTTCAACCTGTTGTGTGGATTAAATCAAGTGGTATTATGTAGGCCAGTTTTAGGCTCAGTAGGATTGTTCAATGTTCAGATATCTAGAAATTTGTTCTCAAATTCAAATAATGCAATATGCCACGAGAGGTCATGTGCTACAGTGATTTTACCACGGATAAGGGTGTTTTTAAGTTAAACATACCCAAAGTCTCAACATAAACCTAAATCTTAACCGGTAAATCACTGTAATGCAAAACCTTAGGTGGCTTTTTAATTTCATAAAACAACAGCAATGTAAAAAAAAGCCTTGTGGGGGATTGACCATTAAAGCAATATCACACGAGCAAGTTACTTTATGTCTGAAATGTATCAAGTACATTTTTCATCCAAAGTGTAACTGAATGTCATACCACACTAGTGCAGCTGACTGCTTCAGCATTTGCTGGTCTTCTGCTGAAATCGGGGGGTAGTGTGTAGATTTATCCATACCAGCCTGTCGGATCTGTTTAACAACACCTGTTAAATCATTGTTGGCGGACGATTTGCCCGTGCGTTAATGCGGCCCTGCTACTGTAGTCTGATTCCGACCAAATTATTCTTATGAGCTAGTTCTTTTAAATCTACAGTTGAGCCAGTGTAGCGCAATTGCTGAGCAAACAACATGAGTAGTCAGATTCCTGAATGAATGACTCTTATAAGTCAGTTGTTTTAAGTCTACAGTGTGAAACGTACAGCGCGACTAGTGTAGTCCGATTCCCAAAAAGAAAGAATAATTTGTGCTGGTTCTTTTAAATCTACAGTGCAAAACATACAGCGCGACCAAATTACTCTTGTGATCAACTTTTTAATTTTACAGCACAACCAGTGCAGCCCAATCGCAGAACAAATGACTCTAATTGTTTCTTTTGAATTACAGTGCCAAACATACACTGTGACTAGTGTAGTCTGATTCCCAAACAAATGACTCGTAAGAGTCGGATCTTTTGAATCTACAGTGCAAAGCATACTACTCAAACAGTGTAGTCTGATTCCCAAACAAATGACTCACAAGAGTCAGATCTTTTGAATCTACAGTGTAAAGCATACTGCTCAAACAGTGTAGTCTTATTCCCAAACAAATGACTCGCAAGAGCCAGATCTTTTGAATCTACAGTGTAAAGCATACTGCTCAAACAGTGTAGTCTTATTCCCAAACAAATGACTCGCAAGAGTCAGATCTTTTGAATCTACAGTGTAAAGCATACTGCTCAAACAGTGTAGTCTTATTCCCAAACAAATGACTATTATGAGCCAGTTCTTTTTTAATCTACATTGCAAAACATACAGCACTACCTCCCAAACTAGTTACTATGAGCCGGTTCTATTTAGTGAATCAAAAACATACTGAACTGCACATTATTCATTTCGTCATGTTCGACTTGAAATAAACAAAAAATGTTAACTGTTTTATGTGGCTTGTGAGACTGAAATCAGAGTAAGTACTGGATGGTTGTTTATATGACAATATAGAGTTAAAGATACACATTATGAGTTTTGTTGAAATTAGTTATAAAAATTACATATACAATATACAAAATATTTTAAAGGAAATGTTCACCCAGAAATTATAATTCTCTCATCATTTACTAAATTTTATGCTGTCTCAAACTCTTATTACTTATTACAATAAGTTATTTTGATGGAAATATTAGGTCAATATATCCATACAACCCAAGTCAATGGGGACAAACATTTTCAAGCTCTAAAGTGAAACAAAAGTTTAATTTTTGTCTGTTTCTCACCCAAAACCGATTGTATTTCTTCAGAAGACTTTGATTAAACCACTGGAGTCGCATGGTTTACTTTTATGCTGCCTTTTTGGATCTTGGAGGTTTTGGTCCCCATTTACTTTCATTGTGTGGATATATTCACATCATATCTCCATCAGAATACCTTTTGTGATCCACAGATAAAAGAAAGTCAAATGAGTTTGAGACAACATAATGGTGAGTAAAATGGCATTTCTTTTTTTTGGTGAACTATTCCTTTAAAAAGTCTGTGGATAAGAATTACATATCCTATTTTCAAATATTTCTTCCTTAAAAGTACCAAAAGAATTGTTAATGAAACTTTAAAGGACATGCATTACCACCATCTAAACATTGATTTTATTCAATTTATAGAAAATGCATCACAAACCTTTGAATACATTTAGAAATATTAATTATTGATTTGCTGTTTAAGTATTACGTGTTTTTAGATATGACAATAATTTCATGGCCATACAAATGTTAACATATATTCACACCTCACATACATCCTGTCTGTGCACTAGTTCAAGAACCTATGCTCTAGTGTAATATGTGCTCTAACACATTCAACACTTCTGAAATTGGATGACCCATACATCTGGCACCATCTATAGGGTTTCACTATTATTGTGACATGAATATGTCAGAACCGAATCCTCACCTCTGTTTCTTACGTTTGTCGCTGCAGGCCCTGGTGTACCGTATTCAGCAGTGTATAGCACCACAGACGGACAGTATTACAGTGAGTACTCTGTTTAAGCATTTATAACACTATCAGCAAGTGGAGACCCTCGATAACATTCACCTTATCAGCTCTGAACGGCAAATGCTTCACTGTGAGAATCAAGAGCTTGTTTAACTGGAAAGGTATTTTTCACCCAAAGGACATGATAGAATACTCAAGATACGTGTTTATCAAGAGTGTTGAAAGGCACAAGAGTGCCTGTAGATAACCATTAAACTAAATAAGACCTCAAGATGGGAGATAAACATTTAGATGAATGGCTTTAACACAATGTCCTCAGATTCTGTACAACTTTATGTGGAAGTCTTATAGAATAATTAGAGGTGATTATTATTGTCCCTTCGGGGAAAGACTAAGAAGGACACAATAGGCTGATTGCACGTTCTCCCTGTATCTCGGTGTAGTTTATTGGGATTGGAAAGTAACTTTTGTTACTTTGGAAGATGATGAACAGAGGAGATGTGCACAGTAAGACCGAGGATTGTGTATTAAGAGTGTCAATTTTGTTGCATGTTGACTTTCACAAGTATACCAAATTTGTAAATCAAATATTAAAGACTTTTATTTATTTCTTGGATAAGCTTGACTGATAATCAAGTGTAACCATACACGTATGTGTATTATGAGAGAATGGAAAAGTATATAACAGTATCTCTCTGGATCAGAGCTGCTGGATGTGGAGACCAATGAAGAGTTGAACACCACAGTGAACATCACACAGATGCCCAAAGTAGAGTACAAGAAGATCAGCATAGATGATTACAGTAAGTGTATATACAAGAATCAATCCCTTCACATCAATCCTACAGTAAGTGATAACTGTCAAAGCATAGTAACTTTTGCATTATTCACACAGGTCTGAACATCCAGATTCTGAGGCCAGCAGGTTTTGTAGACACAGCACATTACCCCTTACTGCTGCTCGTGTAAGTGATTCATACATACTCAATATGAGTCCCATATATTGATGTTAGAAACAGTGCATGCAGTCAACGACTAAAAGACTGAAGTGCAAGAATAGCATGACAACATATGTACTGACAATTACTGCAATTAACTTCTTTATCATTGCCACTTTGTTAATTTGATTGCATGAGTTACTGTATGAAATAATGAGAATGAGTGAATGACAAAATTTTCATTTTTGGGTGAACGATCCCTTCAATTCACATCTCATTACTGTAGGGATGGCACCCCTGGTGTACAGGTGGTGACCGAGCAGTTTCAGGTGGACTGGACCACAGTGATGGTCAGCTCCTTCAACACTATCGTCATGCGTCTGGATGGTCGTGGCAGTGGCTTTCAGGGCACAAACCTCCTTCAACGAGTGAAGAAGAAATTGGGAGAGTTTGAGGAGAGAGACCAGCTGGAAGCGCTTAGGTCAGATTATCAACATGAACAACGGGCTAGTTAGTATTTTTCAAGGATGTAATTCAAGGAAATAATGAAGGCCAAAAAAAGAGCTAAAAATGCTGAGAAAACATATTTCATCATGGCTTTCATTAGAGGTAACTGGTTTTACTCTAGGACCCACATTTTACATTTGAAATCAAAAAAGTCACACAGACTTTTATATATTTTTATATTTTCATGCTCTCTGACATACATAAGTCATGCTGCATGAAACATGTAGGACATGCTGCTACTGCACAATCAGACATACATACAGTCCCTGTGAAGCAAATCTAGACAGGTGATGCTGGAGTGGAGGAGGTTTTCAAAGTGATAACTCTTGTGACAACTGAAGCAATATAAATGTTAAACAAAGAGAGTATGCAAGTTGATTGAATAACAGATTACATGTTCAAAGGACCTATTGGCTTGTGCCATGTAGAATATCATGACTGAACATAGGGTACTTCTGTGTTGAATATTTTTTTAACCTTGCGTAGCTTCTACCAAGTGACTAAAACATTTGCATCATAATACACAAGTTTGACTGGACGCATGGTCATTGATGCTAACAACAAAAGAAAAAAGTTAATGAGTCTATTTATTTTGCTATTCTGTGCAGTTTGTTATTTGTATTTAGAAAGTTTATTTATCTTGCTGTCCTGTGACCCAGAACAGACTTGCAACCCACCATTTGAGAACCTGTGGTTTACATCACATTTACATCTTGATTCTTTGCAGAATTATATCACAGCTGCCATACATTGATGTCTCAAGAATTGGAGTTTATGGAAAGGTGAGTTTGCTAGTTGACTTCATCTGACATTTGTGTCTTTCTTAGTCTTCAGAAAATGGCCCATCTGATGGAAAACACAGACTTTAGGGAATGTCACAGTTACGAGTGTAAACTTGGTTCCCTGAAAGGAAACCAGTCAGTAGCTGACACTGTGGGAGCTACTCATAGGGGCAGTGACCTGAAACCTTATACCATTTGCCAGTTTGATTGGCTGGTGGCGCCTAGCGTTTTGCCCTATGCTTGCTTCATTGCAGGGATATATAACCGGAGTCTAGCCTCACACTATCAGAATTTTTTGACTGAAGGGAAGAGAGCACATCTCTCTGCCCCTTAACAGAGAAAAATGATTAGTGTGGAACAGTTTCAGTGTCTCGTTCCCTTCTTTTAGGAAACCAAGGTTACACTCATAACCAAGACATTCCCTTTCAAGTCGGTCGTGAAACCAAGCGTGATGAGGGACCCTTTGTGTTAATACAGCACTGGAGTGGTCACATCCGTTGCAAGCCTAGTGGGGTGACAGCAGCTGCAGTGGAGCTGTTACTGAAGCACATATCCTTTTTGGACTGTGTTCAGTATCCAGCTGAAGACCTCCAGAAGACCACACCATGCATCCAAGTAGCTGATCAGAGGACACAGGTTGCTGGTTTGTGACCACTTGGGCTTCATTGAACACTCAGCGTAACCAAGTTGATTAAAGCTGGAACCTTTTGGGGAGTGTGCTTGTTCCTCGAACAACTCCAATGAAGTTTATAAACTTTATTTGGTCGTGAAAAACTTTTGGCACAGATCCAACAAAAACAAACTTTTGGTCTTGATCCTGGCAAATAACAGCAGGGAGAGCAAGATTAAATTTGCAGGGACACCGAGAAGTGGTCCAAGCCCTCTTAGGAGCCGGAATAGACTGGTACATGTGCATACCTCCCCACTTCGTAGGTGCCAAGCCATCAGGGACGCCTCTTCGACTTTGCGCCGAGCTTAGAAACTATACACAGCATTCCAATCCAAAGATGTGAAGGCCACTGTACTGGAGACTAGTTCTCTGGCACATTCGGGCTGTAGACATTTGATAGTACAACCGATAATCTCAACCAACTCAGTCTCTGAAGCAGATATAGTGTTTCTTTCCACCACTCAAGGGGAAAAACAAACACCCTTACAGTATCAAAGGCTTACAGCAATATAGTATCTTCCTCTTCACCGTAGTAATTGAACCATGCGCATTGATTGTAAGGTGCAGGTCATCAGGGGCTAAATGCTGTATTTGGAGGTGCAGAGGTGCACAAGGATTGTGCTGGCAAATAAAAACGGATCTCAATACCCTATGATTATGTGATTATGCCTCATCCACCTCCTTCATCTGGTCCTTTGGATGGCACAGAAGGAGCATAGTGGAAGGGAGGGGGACTGGCTTCAATTTTCTTCATGAAGTGAGCCACGAATGCAGTGAACACAATCAGACCCCGCAAACACAGCTTCAACTTGAGCTCGGCCCAAGCATAAAGACAGCATGTGTGGCCATCAGAAAGAGGATCGCTCTCTTGGTGGAAAACACTTCAGCAAATGGCTCTTTTAGTTTCTTTAATACACTTGTATCAAGAAACACATTGTAAACAAACTTGAAAACATAGAAGTGTTCTAAGGATAGCACCCAGGGAGTTCTAGTCACCTAATCGACCGGCAGTTTACTGCAGTACATACTCCTTGGTTTGGTTTAGAGGTGTACACAGGACTCTGCATATTTGGAGAGTTCCACACATTTCAATAATAAGAGATTACAAAGACAAAGATTTTGTTTATTTGAAATAATGTACACCAGTTAATTGCGCACCATAACAGCGCTGTTGCGCATTAAGTAGATAGGTTCAGATAAATTTCATGTTGATATAAATGTATTGAAAGTACTTAAATGGTCAGACATGTTTAGTTACTATGTGGTTGATACAATTTTCATCAATAAATTTGACCAATTTTACAAATGATGTATATAATTCAATGTAATTTGTGGTAATATATCACCAATAACCCGTGTTTTGTCCAATGCAGGCATATGGAGGATATCTGGCTGGCAGACTGTTACGCTCTGATGAACCTCCAAACATGTTTAAATTCAAAATTAAGTGCGGTTCTGCCATCTCCCCAATTACTGACTTCACCTTATATGGTATGATTTCATAGCCAATCATGCATGCTTTGATGTATCTTGGTTTTATACTTAACTTGTTCAAATAAAATGGACTCAATTCACGAATGTCTGTTCGACAGCTTCTGCATTTTCTGAACGATATTTAGGATCACCGCAGTCCAGTAAGAGAGAATATGAGGTAATGTACACCAATTATATGCGTTTCAAGGTACTGTTCTAAGCCGAGTCATTTAAATATATGATGTTTGATTACTTGTGTTTTCAGATGGCACGTTTAGCAGACAACATAGAGCAACTGAGGGACAAGAAACTACTGATAATTCACCCAACAGCTGATGGTAATCCTCAATTTAGACAAAGATTATTTTGGTTGGTGTGTTATTTCTTAAACGTATTCTTTTATATAATGTTTGTTAATAAACTGATGTTTAAAAAAAGTCTGGATTCTATGCAAAACATTTCTTGCTCTTCACACAGAGAAAGTCCATTTTCAGCACACGGCCAAATTTATCACCCATTTGATAAATGAAAAGGCTAATTATACACTACAGGTAAGATCTGTTCATCTGCTATTGCTAATTGAAAAACTCAGCCATTGGCTCTATTCCAAAACCTAGTCATCTGCTTACCTAGGCAGCAGTTTAAGTCATTGAAGGCATTAACTCTTTCCCCGCCAAACACGGAATTTTCCGGGTTTCCCTGTTTTAGGTGTTATACGGTAAGGAAGACCCCTCCGCATGTTTTGAAAGAGTACGCAACTCTTTGATCAAAGAAACAGACTGCGATCGTCTCAAACATGAAGAAGTGGAGTATTGAGAAGCTCAAAATATCAGACCTAAACATGCCTTTTTCTCAGCTTTTTGTCTGAAATGTTGTTTTTTGACAAAACCGACCTCTGTTCAAGTGGCAATAAAAAAGAACAAATGAAGATAAAATAAAATCCGTTTTTTTGCCTAAAAGCAGAGGCTCAGATCTTTATTGTGATATATAGCATCTTCATATATTCATGGAAGAAAATATTCTGCGGGCCATTAAAGTTTAGCGAAAATCGTCAAAAACCCTGGCGGTGGCTGGCAACTTTTTTTAAAAACGCTGGCGGGGAAAGAGTTAAGAGAAGCAAAAGCTGTCCAAAAGGAAGGCAGCATGATTGTTTTTAAGATACCTTTTTTGGTACAAATTCTAATCGCATGTGTCCTTCACGGAGAATCCAATGCCAGAATGCATTGCGACAAGCTCAGTGGGAAAATCCATCCAAGATGGTGGATGAAGGAAGACAAATTAATTCAATACTGAAAAGTAAATAGAATAGATGAATCTAATTCAAAATGCACTATTTACCCCAAATATATGTGTGATAAAGTACTGCTATGTCATTAGCTTAGCAAAATGCTAACTTCAAACTCTGTTGGAATCAACTGAGTCAAGCGCTAATTGTATGATGGTGATGCTACCTATGAAGGGGGTTTCATATGAGTTATTTATGGTTCCATTAAGTTCCATGACAGATAGAATGCTGCTAGGTGGTAGAAAACAAGGCAGATCATTCGATTTGGACCAGAGCCATTGACTCTTGTTTCAGTATTATACCTAATGGACAGAGTTTCTTTTTAAGTATGTCGTTTTGTTCTTGTTCTCAGATCTACCCAGATGAAGGTCACTTTCTTCACTCTAAGGACTCACAGCAGCACCTGAGTCAGTCACTGGTCAACTTCTTCGTAGAGTGTTTCAGACCACCAGAGATACTGATTGAGGAAAATCTGGAGCAGGACAACGAGGATGACAGTTAAATTCATATTTGTGCACATACAAACTCCTCCACTCCATTACTCACTCCTCCATTCCTTTGTTAGTTTTGATGGGTTCTCCTGAACCTCTGGACGGACCACATCCCTCAACCCTGACTGGCTTATTGGCTCCAGGGAAGAGTTTGAATGACTTGTTGGTATAAGAACCTGTGGATGTTGACCCCTCATCAGTAACACTCAAGCAGTGTGTGAAAACTGGCTGGACTAGGTCGCCCTGTTGATGATTTTTGGCTTGTTCTTTGAAATTAATGAACAGCTGTTAGAAAGCTTTAAGAGAGGTTAACAGCACAATACACACAAGCTGGAAGAATAATTGGCTGGGAAAGCTGCAAATTGCCCCGTTGTATCCTTCTGATGAGTTTAATCTAGTTATTACTCAGTTTAGGGCCTTTATATGGATGTACACAGATCAGCCACAACATTAAAACCACCTGCCTAATATTGCGTAGGTCCCCCTCGTGCCACCAAAACAGCGCCAACACGTATCTCAGAATAGCATTTGTATAGAGCGGTTATCCGAGTTACTGTAGACTTTGTCAGTTCCAACCAATCTGGCCATTTTCCGTTGACCTCTTTCATCAACAAGGTATTTCTGTCCACAGAACCGCCGGTCACTGGATGCCTTTTGTGTTTGACATCATTCGAGTAAATTCTAGAGACTGTTGTGTGTGAAAATCCCAGAAGATCAGCGTTTACAGAAATACTCAAACCAGCCCGTCCAGAATGGACAACTGGCCAGAATGCTATTCTGATACACTGGTTGGCGCTGTTTTGGCAGCACAAGAGGGACGTACACAATATTAGGCAGGTGATTTTAATATTGTGGCTGATCGGTGTAATCATTGTTCATCAATTTGTTTCTGTCTTTAATGTCAAACGTATTGGGCCTCATTCATGAAACGAATTTAGGTGTAAATTGTATAACCTTTTGGCCTCATTCATGAAACACAAGCAGAACGAATTTCAATGCAGATTATTCATAAACCCATTCTTACGCAAATTGTTGCACTTGCTGATGTGAATGCAACAATTTACACAAATTACTTCAAGCACAACAAATTTGTGTAAATAGTTAGTAAATCTGTTTAACACAAAAACGCATTTAATTTTTGCACGAGACCCATTCGTTCTGTGAACTGTTGCACTGCATCGAAAGCAACTCTTTATGTAAAATCAATTATACAAATGATTTGCAGATATTTGTTCTGCATGTTTAATCAATGAGCGCCATTGTGCCATCAAATGTGCACTACTGCAAAACAGTTGCTTTAAGTCGATGCATTGTCGTGATGATCCATAAGCAGTGTCCTCATGGCGTGTTCTTCATTTGTGGATAGGCCCGTTCTGAATTGGATTGATTTTCCTTTCTTTTTTATTTGAGTGCAGCTGCAAATGTCTAATGATATTAATTTAGTCACTGTGCCTTATTGGAGTAAACCTGCTTGAGACAGGCAGTCCATGAGGTAGAATGAATCATTTCTGGACATATTGGAAAATATGTGAAGAAATTAGTAAAAACAACAAAAAATATTTTATTGTTGTCAAAGACAGGACTAAGAACCATGCCACTATCCTGCCAATGTCGTTTTCTTTACAGAACTGTGTACTAATTAAGTTGAAGTAAATAAACATAATTCTGTACTCACAGTTAGGACAGGTATGTTATTTTTCTGTCATAAAATGGCTGACAAAGATCTTTAAACATTTTGTGTCGAATATATTTTCTTGCTTTATAATTTGGCATGGTGGTAAGATGGTTTCTTTTGTTTTTAGAGTATCTAAGTGTTGTTATTTTTGACAGCTTGAATGTTCCTACGTGGTTCCACTGAATTTACTGTTGTAAGTGAAATCCTGTCTTGTAAGCAGATGCACTGATGTGTAAATTACAACTGTTTTGGTCCTTACTTGTGTGTACCTTGTACATAAAGCATTTTGAAAGCCATCTAGTTTTATTAATTTAAAACCTAAGATATTACAAGCTTCTATACAGCTGCCTGCATTTTTGTTGTTTACATTTACTCAGCAAATAAGTCAACGGCTGTATTAATAGCATTCTACAGGCATATGCATAGAATAACAACATTTCACCTGTATTTGCTGAAAATAATAATTAGTTACGCTTCACAGTCTGGTTTTCTACAGTATACACTGCACAGTATTCAGTTATTAAGCTAGCATTCCTTAAGAACATTGGAATGGACTGATTTCTCAGGAATTATTACTAGTGATGGCAGTGCGCCCTCTAGTGGAATCCATCTGAAATTGATGATTCTGCTGGAGGAACCACAATAATAATAATAATTCAATGACTAGATATTTATCAGACAAAAAGGTTTTTATTTTCCAGTGTTTTACAATGTGCATCCACCGAAGGAACGGATCAGACATGATACAAACAGGGAAGCATTGTTCACACAAGGGGAGACTGAAATCCCACCAAATATGATTAGAATGATCGCGTTTACTCCCACAGGTCCCTTAACCTCGCCTCTGTATCGTTCAATACTTACAAAGGAACTGATCAATGACAAAGGCCGGAGGAAGAGGAACAGCTAAAACAGGTCATATATATGTACATTTAAGTTACTTAATTTACAGGAATATTTCAAATTCAAGTCTGGTTAAAATACCAAATGAAAAACTTAACAAAAATGCATTAAAATAATGTTAAGACTCAAGAGGAATGCTGTAGGTATGGAAGCTTCTCATTTTTCCATGAAGTCTGAGCTGAGGCGAGTTAATAAAATTCATCTTTCAAACATTTTTGTACACCGTAATGTATCAGAGTGAGATGATGCGGCACCTTCAATAACCTAAGACCAATATTTAATATGAGGCACTTTCATATTACGAAGACACCATATTTGTTAACAATCCATTCCTTTCGTATCGTTTTTTTTCTAGCTTTATGCCAGAGACAATAATCATGTCAAACAGCAACATATACACTGCAAATTGAGGGAAGGTTTTGAGAATTCCTTTTTGCCTTTTGTTTTTTTCTTTTAAAACGTCTACTGTGCCAAGTGTCTGCCATGCACTGCATTGAAATAGGAAAATGAAACAGACACTTTCCCATAGCACAAAACACAAAGCAGTCCAAATACAGGCATAATAAACAAAAAAGCTATGTACACCTTCTAAATGAAAACAACAGTTTGTTTAGTATTACAACAAGCAGATACATTCTTGTTTTGGATACTAAAGGATCAATCACAATTATGTGACCTCTTTACACTTCCAATAAAATATTTTATCAAGGCTTAAGACATTTTAGACTTTTCAACATCCTACCATTCCAGTCTATGACCTACCAGCTCACTCTATTTCTTGGTTACTTGCGATTATCTTCAATGCCATTAGGATTAAAACAGCTCCATTGTGAAACATTTCAGCCATCTTGACTCTATACTCAAATCTAAGACCTATATTCATCGGGACTAGAGCTTATCCAGTTTTTCCAGCAATACTGCACTTCTGTTGACCTACAGTGAGAGGGCCTCTATTCTTTGTACAACATTGGGTCAGTATATCAATTAATTCATAGAAGGAAACATCACAGGGGGTTTTAAAAACAGCCTGCAACGCCACCTGTTCATCAAAGAACACGCAACAGCAATTTTAAACACATTTTCCTCATCTCGCACAAAACACACTCTTTCGCTCATTGTATTTAACGCTCATCCCATTGCTGGCGCCAACATGGCTCACAAGAATCAGTCAAGTACCTTAAAAACATGTCAATACTTGGACATTCAGAAACACTCATATATATGTGTGTATACATGTTACACAATCTCACACACTTTCACAGGTACTGATAGAAACGGGAACGGACCACTTGAGCACCTGAGAGTTTGTGAGGGTGGGCATCAGAGGCTAGGTTTAAGCTCCTGCTCTGAGTGGCTGCTACATCTCCATTGAGCAGCTGACCCGGATGGGAGTACGAGGGCCCGGAGGATAACAGGTCACGTGATCGAGAAGGGTGCAGGTCCAGCAGGTCTAGGCTAACTTCGGGATTGCTTGCGCGGTGTCGTTCTCGAGCTATCCAGTCTCTGATGGAAAAGTCCTGTGAACTGCACTTGGGCTTTAAACGATCCACTGCCGAGAGCTCAGTGCTCTCTACTTTTTGCCAGTCGCCAATTACCGACAACTCAGCAAAGTCACGTTGCCCACCCATGGTGTGCCTGCGGCGGATATTGCTTTTCCGTTTACTTCGAGTCTCAGGGGACCTGGTACGCTGAGAGCCCACCCCAAACATGTCATCAGCTGATGCCCGCAGACGACACTTTAACCGGTCTGTGATTTTAATTCGCCACATGGGTTCAGCAGCTCGCTCCGTTTCACTGCGAGAGGAAGAGCTCAGGCTACCAGTGGATCGTCCTTTGACTGCATCAAATACTCGTGAAAGTCGACTGGAATCCTTGTCGCTGCGGTGTCCATCTGCTGAAGACTCGCTGTCTGTCTTCTGCCGACTCCCTCTTTTGCGTGCGAGGGTGTCGCATGCAATGAGTCGATGGGATGGAATTAGATTGGGAACATCTTGCAAAGGTGTAACGTTGCCTTCTGGTTCAGTTGGCCCACCGTCTCGGCCACAAGCAAACACTGACATGTCACTCTCACTATCAGTTTCCATCGGTCGCCCTTCACTGATAAGTTCACTTCTTTCATCATCGGCATCGTCCCCGCGGCTTTCAGTGACAGATTGCACCTCTGGACTAAGGGCAATAGAATCCACCCCTGTGTGGAAGGTCATTGAGGAGGTGGTGGAGTAGTCTGAAGTGATGGAGCAGACTTCTGCTCCTGGGCCTGTTCCTGTATTCTCTGTCCAGTGGCCTGGTATCCTGCCATGCCTCATCCTGGGTACTGAGGCCTGGGAGCTGGTGCTGTTGAGCGTGCCCATATCTGAGACACAGCTATCATCGTAGTTAGAGGGAGGATCTGACAGGAAACTTTGGCAAGTCATCTGTATGTTATAACTAGTTTTGGGTGTTGTAATGATCTTCGGTGAGGGTGAGGTTTGCTGGGGCAAATGTTCAGAGTCTAGCTGTTTGTTGTTAGAGGTGAGGTCAAGGCTCTCTCCTAGGCTGTGATCACCATCCTCAGTCCTTTCTATATGGTCACTGAGTCTAACTTCGCTCTCAGCCTCTTCGACTTGGTCATCAGATGGCCAATTCTGATCATTTTGCACTGGAAGGTCCTTCTTGGAGAAACAAGCATCCAGATCGTCATCAGAGCTGCTAGGCTGAGGCTTGTCCTTGGGCTTTTTGCGTTTGCGGCTGGCAAAGATGGAAGAACGCAACAGCTCTCTACTATATTGGTCCTTACCAGACCCCCAGGAACCCTGCTGAATAACCAAGCACATACAAACTCTCAAACTGGGCACAGAGGCTATGTTTTAATGAAAGGGGAAATTACAATAACTGGTCTGTCTGTTTTATCATATTTAACATTGTATCACTTCTCAATAACTTAATGACAACTTATGGCATAGTATCTGCTCAGGGAATCCAATGTTAAAGCAGAGGTCCTCTCATCAAATAAAGTGATTTTATAATGATCTCAAGAGGACCTCTTGAATTAAGTACTCACCTTTGATTTTGCAGAGTCACTGGTGGTTGAATCTAGTGGAACAGGAAGAGAAAAATGTTAATAGGCAATTTCAAGCAGAATACAACAAGACAAGACTTGCCAGAGACAAGAGAAGACTGAACTATAAATATCCTTCACCAAAACAGCAGTGGCACAGCACAAACAGTGAAGTCATGTGGAGATCTGAGAGATGAAGGCAACACAGTTGAGCCATAACACAGAGAAACATTGAGGAAAGAGGAATGAATGATGACAAGAATCCTGCAGTGTGCTGTAAGACAAGAGGCAGCTCATGCACACATTCACACATACAGACAACCTGTCCACAGTGAGACCGCAAGTCACGGACACACATAAACAGAGCCAGCAGAATACATCTAGGCACTCTTTTCCAACTCAGAAACATCAAGGCAGGGATAAAACATTTTTACAGCTAACAATTAAAGGGGCTGAGAGCTGCAGCGAGGTTTGTCTGAAACAAGATGCTTTGCTATTGCCAAATGACAAAAGTATACTTAATTTTGCAAGACAATTATTATAATTTTTTTTACAAGCCTGCATTAATTAGTGTCTAATATCAGAATTAATATACTTGAAATGCTTACCCGTTAAGAAGTAAATTTCTTCAGCATTTAACATATAATCTACTTTTAGGTTCTGTTTACAAATACTACTTGGGGAAAATTTACTTACATTTTAAATATTGCAACTATTAAAATATTTACAAATCCATGTTCTCTTTATGTTTAATATAAAATATTTTTTCAATATTTCAAATCCACATTCTCTCTTTTTTTCCTCTTGTTTGGTTTAAAACAAAAATTTTGCCATATCAGTGCTGTTAGTTTTCACTTTGAAACTAAAACACACAACGTGCATTTAATGGCATATCTAGTATTCACTTAAAATTGCTTTATTTAGATGAAAATATGTGGTTGTGGAATTTTAAGTGCACAATGATAACACTAAGTAAATAGAGTAGTAATTGTGATCAGCTGATTATGTGATCATTAAACTAGATATTAGACCTATTGTAGATATGGAAGGTTTACATCTCCATGCGACAGAGGCTAATAAGGTGTTATCTTTAATAAAAGTGGAATATGGTGAAATACAATGGCAAGTTTTTGTGGAATAAATAATGTTTAAGAGGTGTTCACATTGACAGTGGTTAAATCGCCGGAGGTCGCCAAGTCAATGCATTGTTGGGTGTATCAGGGTGAGCTTCACTGTCTACAGTTGCTATCATTTGTGTAATGGATGAGATTTACGGTCACTTTGTTGCTGCAGATCGCCAGAAGCATGAACGCCCCTTTACAGTAAAAATCACTAACTTCGGGAGACTTTGTGTTAAGCAGTATCAGTTTGATGGTGCAGAATATGGAGATGCAAAATGAATCAAAGCACTGAGAGACTACGACACAGGACAAGGGTCAGATATGACAGGAGCGCACAAAGGGGCTAAAGGGGCAAAAGCTCTAAGGTGGTAGGGCATCTGGAGTCCTACAGATGGGCTACTACACCACTCAAAAGCCCCTTTGCTAACTCTCCATCCAGACATTCGCAATGCTTTTGAATGGTATGACATTTATCTTGCACTGAACATGTCTTTGGGTTTTATGATTTAAGCTGGCTCAGCCCCTCACCACACCCCATCAGACCACATGACATCCTGGAGACCATACCATGCTAGAACTCCTTGCGGTCAGCTTCAGAGACAACGAGAGACAGCAAAGAGGCTTTTCAGACACATTACACCATCACAGCTCTGTATCCTCTCTGTTAATTATAGTCTTAAATGATATGAAACGTGCAACACGACGATGACAAATATCGACTTCTCTGACATTTTTTTTTCTTTTCTGGTGGGTTTGTCCCGGATTCGCTTTCAATTAAAAGAATCGGGAATTTCTGCAGACTAGGCAGCTACACTGGGGACAACACTCCTCCTTCTTCCTACAGTCCCAGCTGCCCATCACAGACATTACAGAGTCCATCAGTGACATCACCGAGTGACAGACGCCGCCCACTTGGCCTGTGTCAAGATTGGGTAATGTGTGAGCAGTGCTGGACAGGGACATGGGAGAAGAAAAACACTAGAGACAAGATGGGTCAGATGGGTAAACCGCTGCTGGTTTTGCATTGATTTTTCCTTTTCTTTTGGGAAAGAAGACGCCGGGTTAGCACAAGAGAAGGGGAAGGAGGAAAAAGAACTGAAAGAAAAGGAGGAGTGGAGTCGTAACGTTGACTAAAGCATTAGGTAGGGATGACAATGAGTGAGGCTGAAACTCATACAAACCAAAGCAAAAGGAGAATTCTGGAGAAATCATATCCAAATAAAGACAACTTTGTCAAAGCAATGACGTTAATAAAAATAAAACAAGGTTGATTCATAAGCTTCATATAAACAGGAACTATTTTATCCAATTTTTCTGGTAATTTGACTAAAGCAAAATTGCTAAAATAGTTCACCTTTACATATGTACCAAAACATTTCTAGCACGCTTGCTTCATGTTTTGCTCTAACATTTAGAGATCTAAATGGAAAGCATGTGTATCTGCTTATCTTCTATAAAGGTATTAAAGATGGCGTAAACATACAAATAACTTATCTGAACAATCAAGACTACTTTTCCCTTTCTGAATCAAATTCATTCCGCAACCGTAATGGTACTGTTGAACTGTGCTGGAAGGATTACCTGAGACTTCTCCCGGCGATGAAGCCGTACGGCCGATGTTGGTGAGCAGATGGTCAATGTTGGGTACAGGCTGACACTGAACTGTGCTTTCCTGCTCCACGGTGGTCTGATATACACAAGCAAATGAGAGCAATGAAAGTAGTAGTAGGATCAATAAAGTGATAAAGGCTGTTTACACTTGTTATAAACATCCACTTGTTCAGCTGAGACAGATGCCATTTACACCATCTATTAACATGAACCTCAAATCAGTCTCCTTGTGATTGGATTATGTAGAGGGGTGTCTAGTCACTGCACACTGAAGTCAGGAAATATCGAAAATGCTCAGTGAAGTCTTATTTTTTTTTACATTTGTTTTGGCACAATGATAAGTGTTACTTTAGTAGGCGGCCCTTCAATGTTGTCAGGGATGAATCAGGATGAAGGCTTATGAAAATCCATACCTTACAGCATCCAAGAGAACTTGGCAGTGCGATACTGCAGATATTTTTGACTCATATATGACAAATTGCTTGCAATGTTCCTCAGTAGTAAGTCATGTTGGATAAAAGTGTCTGCTAAATGACTGACTGCAATTTCAGTGATCGGATCACAAAATGCAATGGGCCCAGTTTAGGCCTGAATTTAGACCTTTACACATGGTTCAGTTGACAAAATGAATGTTAATACCATATGTAAAATGGGCCAGGAAGGTACTGAGAAAACAGTGCAGATGAGAAAGACGGCAGAGTTTTTTCTACAGTCCACTTGTTGGCCTGAGGAAACCAGTAGCCGTGTTTCCACTATTGGGCCAAATGAAGGCATGCTAGTACGTGCCAGTTGCATTCACACTGTCACTTCCGGGGCTTCATCATGCCTCCTCTGGGCTTTAACAGGGCTAATGGCCAATGCCCTTTGGCTCGACGATTACCCTTGGGCCAAACATGACCATCTGGGTATTGAGGCGGGGTCATTGTCAAAGGCGGAGTTTTGCTGAACTTGCCAGGTTGTGTATCCAGCGCACAACGGTACAGGTTCAGGAACATTTTTTAAATTACAGGTACAGTACAAATTCATTAAAACCAACAATGGACAAAGCAGCGCTCAAAGAAAGAACTTTCCATGGTTCGAGACTATGGACGGTGTGCTATTGGCCCAGTCTGGCCAGTTGATAGCCCTGGCTCACACTGGCATGACAGTGGAAAAGTGGCTAGTGTTACCCTGGAGACTCTGCAGTTACACTGACTTTCTTTTAGTTCTTGGACAGTCACAGAATAATGTTCATATTAAGGTAATCTCAGAAGTGAAAAGCAGCTACCGTCTAATATATATATACACTTACCGTTGGCTCTTCATCTCCATCTTCAGTGAAGAACCAATCATACTGAAGAACAGCAAAGCAGGTGGTCAATTCAGCAACATTTAGACTATGTTCACACATGAGGAAAAGAATGGAAACAATCTTACTTGCTGAATAAGAGTCTCCACGATCTTGTACTGGTCGGGCATGTGTGTGACCAAGTGGGTCATGTTGTCTTCAGAAGTTCTGACAAGGGTTGGCCCAAACACAATGGCCAAGTTACGTGGCTCCATCTATTAAAATACAAAAAACCTCTCTTTTTAATTCCCTTTTATCATTTTGTTTATATATTAGTCTTATTAATACATGGCAAATGTTCAGTACTTTTGCCTTATCTAAGTTTCACCCTCAAAGATCATACCTTGTTTTTCTCACAGTTTTCAGAGACAGTTTTGAGGTGTCCAGAGAGGAACTTTAGCGTTTCGTAATGATGATCTGGCAGCTCATGAATCTGGGAGAGTAAACATAGTGATATGATTTATTCCAATCTGCTACAGGTTTTTTTTTACAGTGGATTTTTTCATTCTTGTAACCATCAATATTTTCTAAAATTAACTGATTTCTTCAGATAAGCCGTACCAGTCTCTTTAGTGTTTTTAAACGCTCAACGGGGTCTTCTGTTCGATTGGCGTCAATAAAGTTGGAATATTTTTCTAAAACAAAGCAAACAAGCAACATTAGAACATAATTTACATCTTCTACATAAAGTGTTAATCAACTTTTCCAGATATCTACTAAAGTTGTTCTCTAGGTGGTGGCCTTCCTCCAGCAGTGGGCAGAATAGAGTTTGGATAGAAGTTGTTCTTTACAAGAAAAAACCAAATGAATAATCCATCACTGAAAACTCAGACCATGTGTCTCTCACCATTGGTAAACAGAGGCTCTGGAAGTTTCCTGAAGAAGGACTTTAGCAAACTGCTGATCACATTAAGATCTCGCCACTTCTGCTGAACGAAAAAGAAAGATCAGGACTGTCTTTCATACAAGGCAGGACAAAACTATCAGGAATTTGTGCTTTTCCAATTTTTAACTGGCCCACTACAGAAAACATACCTTTTATTTTGAAAAAACAATGTGTAAGCAGAAACATATTTTTATCCTTCATAAAAATGTTACATTTTCTTTACAAAAGACAAATAACAACACAAATTTGTCAAGCTTTTAACTTTAATAATAATGTTCAATATATCTCAGAAAAGTAAATGCTTGCAAGGCATAGAAACATGTACACCGAAACTCAGGGGGCCATCGGCCCATTCTTATAATGAGCAAGACTCAACAATATGACATTGCACATGGCAGTGTTTACTCACATCATCCTGGATATCAATGTCCGTCATGCCTTTAGTGTCTAGTTCCTCCTGCATGCTAGAGATGGCAGCATTGTTTCCAGGAACTCTATAAATCCCAGTGTACTCCAACCCTCTCTCCTCCAGCAGCTTACAACAAACCTCCACGATCAAAGGCACAAACTATAACAGACGGTTCATTAGTGTTATTTTTAATATCAAAAGGAGCAATAATCTCATTAACAGTGAGTTATAATTCACCTCAAAATCAAATTAGACATGTTATTTTGCTTAAAGAAAATGAAAGAGTTAAGATTTTGGCACTGTGACATTTTCATAACAATTATGTAAATATCCCACCAATTCTCATTACTGTAACAAAAAATGCATAGGAGGAAAATTGGCATGAAAATGTCACAATGCAAAAAATATGAACGGTCCTAACAGTAAGCTTAATTAAAAAAAAATTCTCTCATATTTTGCAATCATTTTTTTAGAATCACACATAATGGTTTAATTTATATGATTCTGATACATCTTACTCTATTGGTCTGTGCAGGAGGGCAATTGTCCAGTCGCACTCCAAACGTGACACCTGCAGTGGGCCTCTTATCCTGGGGCTTTTTCTTCAGGCCTGGAATTCCTCTCCTCCATGCAGCTCCACTGGAGTCATCTGAGACACATCTCATTTGTTAACACATTTCACTGAGATAATGCACACATAATAGGTTTCAGTGTCATTTTAAAGTGCTGTGTGTTACCTTTACTCCTCTCCTGTTCATTTCTGGGCGAGTGGGGGCTCTGACTCTTATTACTGCTGCCCAACAGAGTGTGTCTAATGCTGAGAGATTGCCGGGAGGTTTTGGGTGACGGCTCTGTCTTACTGCTGGGAGCACTTTAACAAAAACACACATTACTGAACACAAGGCAAGCTTTCCTAATTCAGCATACCGGTGATTTAAAAAAATGGTTAAAGAGAGACATTTTAAAGCATCATGAGTTCACTCGCAATGTGTAACCTGTTCCAAAGAGTAGAGAACAAAGCCAAGGCTACTAAGATGCCTTGTTGTGTCCAAATGTTTCAAACACCATTTACATTTAAAGCAATCCTAGAACAAACCCCAAATATTCTCATAATGTACTGCGACTAACTCATAAATGTTTTCATGAATGCATTGCAAGGGACCCAGCATATTTCCAGAACGCCCTTGTGACAAACTCAGAAAATGGTTAAACAAGATAATAGACCGAGTTGAGGGAAATGCCACGTGTCAATGTACATTTATATTTAGCAGACGTTTTTATTCAAAGCGACTTACAAATTAAGTACATTACACAATTTAAACGGACAATTCTGCACTTTGAGTATAATGTTATTTGCTTAACAACATGCTAACGACTGACTACAGAGAAATCAACTGTGAACATTAGGCCACGTCCCCACTTATACCTTTTTGGTTGAAAACACCATTTATGGTTTTCTAACGTCATCGTTTTCCAAAGTAGTCAATAGTGGAGAGCATTTTTGAAAAAACATTTAGTGGAGGAACACGCTGTTCTACTATGGATGAGTGTGGATGTGTTAGTGTGGCCTAAAGCCTGGTTTATACTCGACACAGACGCTTGTTCGTGTGGGTTCGCGCATACCAAGTGACATCATCGCTGCGTTAGCCTGGTCTCCGCCAATCACTATTTCGCGCACGCACTGCTTCAATCCCACTGGACGAATTCGAGGAAAGGGGCAGGGAAGATGTGGCTGTGCTTCTGAGGCAAAGTAAAACTATTGCAAATAATGCGGTGCCAGGCAAAGCCGGGCAACTCACTGCGTTTTAAAACAGATCCACCATCTTGAAAATTAACATTGCAGACAAGCTAGTTTCTATGATGTGTTCCTTACCTCATGGATATATACTCTTGGAGCTTTCTGTTTATCAGATCAGTGCTGGTTATGGCAGCGTTCTAAAAACCCAAGACAATAAAGCAACATTAGTGTGGTGGTAAAATAGGAGAATTGAAAAGAACCAGTTCATCTATCAAACACAGAACGAGATAATCAACAAAAACCCTATGCATAATCCTCACACCTTCAGTAAACAATTCCACCTTCAGACAGATTTGAGCAGATGACAAAGTGCTGTTGTGTTAGCTGTAAGCTGGTTTTCACATGGGTTTTCAAATAAATTCTGACATACAGTAGTTATGTAATACTATCATGGTTGCACATTCAGCACTGTGGGGGCGGACATAGGGCAAAGACTTCTTATAAAACGGTCCTAAATTAAAATCTGCTATGGCGATAAACTAATGTTCACACTGCAAGCCAAAGTGAAAAATGTTCTCCTCAAATTTGCCATTTTTTGTTTTTGTTTTTTTCAGACAGTGGTCAGAACAGGTGCCGCTACACAACAGATGTTGTATAACACCCTAGCCTAGCATGTTCATCAGAAGTAACTTGACCATCTTTTCAGTCATTTCTTTCAAAAAACTTGTGATTTTGATACAAACTCAGACTGAATAGAGGTCGCTCCATTTATTAAAGAGGTCTAACATCTTGCCATTGTGCCACTGGCTGTTTTCACTGCCCTCCATCTACTTCACAAATCAAGCATACAATTATGACAAAAATAAAGTTAGAACTGGATACATATCAGGTTTCCACAAATAAAAGGGGCCCAGATCAAAACTAAAAACAACTATCCAAAAAACAATTATGTCACACAAGAGGGAAAAATATAGATTTGGGCCAAATTACAGATTTGGGTGTGAAAGCAAACTTGACTCCAGTGTCAACCAACCTCCTCATCCAGGTTGCTGTTTTCTTGAATGACTCTGATCCAGGACAGCATGTCCTCTCGGCCCTCTGCCTGAAACAGGTACTCGCAGTCTGAAGTTGTTAGTCTCAGAACATTTTTGCGCTTTGTGTCGCTGTAAGAGATGTCAATCAAGCAGGCCTTGATGCTGATTGCCTGTGGCTCTTCCTCCAGTTGGGAGTTGATGTGAGCGAGCCCCTCCTTTTTGTCTTTATAGAGGTAAAGGGAGTGTCCCCGCAGCACTGCGTACATCTGTTTCCATGCCCGTATACCGCCACCCACACGCTATAAAGAGAAATAAGAGGAACGTAAATTGATATAGTTTAATGTAGCTAATGCAGGTACAATCAAAGCCATAACCAAAAGTCAATTACAGTAGAACTACAGTATCACAGTGGAACTTAATACTCAATAATAGTTTATTGATATAGGAAATGATCAGTGAGAGAGATTAAGTGTCCCACCTTGCTTTTCTCTGTGTTGAGCTGTCGGAAATGTAGCCAGCCCTCTTTGGTGGAATCATTGAAGATCTCAGTGGAGGAATCTCTCCTGGAACTGGAGTCATCGGACTTATGGCCATCCAGTGCCTGTAAAACCAGAACAACCATATGAAACTTGTGTCTAATCTGCTAGTTGTCAAATGAAGGTTTTGGTACTAATTAAAGTTCATTTATGATTGACATTGCAAATGGCATTTTACGATATCTGTAGGCACAGGCTTCATGTTAAGAGTGTGCCTATGATGCTTTAAAAAACTGCCTTAGGTTTTGGAATAGTCATTATATCTATTAGTAGTGACAGAATAATCTGGTTTAAAGACAGCTGATCAACATGAGGGACATTGTGCATCTCTCACCTTTCTGAAAACCCTAAGACTCGGTTTGCTGGATCGTCTGTGGAAATGGATGATTATGTTAATCCGAAGAACCACTCACACAGACAATAATGGTAATCACAAACGTTATGATCCGCCACGTTTTCAAGACACTTACCCCCGGCCTTCCTCACGATAGTTGTCCAGACCCTCATCATATGATTTTGAGCGCTCTGTTTTGGTTTCTGTTTGTGATTCCAGTATGGCACTTCTGAGAGATTCTATATAGAACATAAACACAGGTTCAGCATACATCAACAAAATGCACCATGACCCATTTGCATCAATGTGCAACACATTGCCCTTAGATGGCATTACATAAGTACAGTAGAAATGCATCTTATATAGAAATGTTTACCTTGGTCATGTGAGAGCTGGCGGCGCATGAGTGGACTGGGGGTGGTAGGGCTCAGGCTGTCAGAGATTATAGCCTGAGCCCCAGATATCATAACAGAGGCAGGAATATGGCTGTCATCATGGTCTATACTAGGGCAGGCAGGCTCATCTGTAATCATGGTAACAGAGGAGTAAACATGAGAATAAAGTAGCTCAGCAAGTGTTTGTGTACGTAAATGTGTGAATATACATGCCAAAGAGACCAAAACAAGCTGCTGCCATAAAAAACTGAAACTGGGTACATTTACAATGCAGTGATTTATTACGTTCCAGTCCAGTTTATTGGATAAAATATTTAACTAATTTTTTCAAGGAATATTCTGGGTTCAATACAAGTTAAGGCCTTTTCACACCAAACAAGGCACAATCACCAGTTAATGTCCCTTTCCCCTTTAAAGCTGATGTTCATCATTTGCACATTCATGCCTTTACAATAAGTGGCGCTAATCGACAAGCAATTTTACCCTGGAACGGTAGGTGGCTCAACACACTTTTGAGTTGATCTGCCCTCAGCCCATCAACGGGTGAGATGATGATTAACAATTGAACCAAAATGACTGACTGTATCTTATTGCCATGTACATCTACTTGTGTTATATTTGCTAGAAACCCTGCATGTTTAATGCTCCAAGAGTGCAAGCAATAAAACACAGATCTCACCCAACAAAGCTTATCTTCAGTCTGATCCTTTATTAGATACTTTAATACTGCTAACGAAAAATAAAAATAGCACAGCAGTAAGGATTTTGTCTTTGGTATTCAAAAGGCACACAGAGTGTACTGCAATTCACAGCAATAATATTACTATTTGACAAAGAAAAACATTTATGATCCATAAAGTTGTTTATTAAAAACTTACATAAGATTTAATGCAAAGGCCAAACAATGCAGCAATTAGGGCTGGGCAATATATTGATTATTAACGATATAATGAAGATAATTTTGATGACGATGTAAAATTGACGGATATCGTGATGATTTTAATGCGCTTTAATTTGGCCATTAAGTTTCATAAATAGCCCATCAGTACACTAATTTTTTATTAAGCTACAATGTATCATTTTGTATTAAATATAAAGTGCATATCAATGAAAATGATTTAATTTCATTCTCCCTTGTGTTTATTTACTAAAAAAAACTATACATTTATACATTTTTTATTTAATGCCTTTAATATATTTAATCTACTTGGCTACAACGGCAGTTTGGATGAAATGATGGTTACACTGATAAAAAAATAAAAAAAATACCTTTGAGCCATTTCAGAGCAAATATGTAATTATATATATGAATATCGTTCAATAAATTTTGAAGACAATCCAAATAAGATCAGATCATTTTTAAAGGGGATGCAAGGCAGTGATGCAGCAATATCATTTACATGTTAAGAGAACACATATGAGAAGGAGAAAAAAAATCGGGTTATAAGGCATTTGATGCTACACATCCTCACTGCTCAAGTTACATCAGCGTTGAATCTTGTTGGTAAAAAAACAACAACAAAAAACACACACATTCGCCATAAAAAAACAGCTTTGCTTTGTCGGCATGTGTTTTTCGTGTGAATGTTCAGCCAAGATGACAATGGCTTGTTAGGAATCTATTGTTTCGATTAAAACGGTTGATTGCGGTGAAAATCGCGCTGAACATTCGATTATGGTGTGCAAAGCCCTTTATGCTAAAGCATTTGTGGCATTATATTGATTAACACACAAAATTTTGACTTTCACCTCCTTTCTAGTGAGGCACTTAAAATGGAAGTGAATGGGGGCCAATTTGTAAATGTTAAAATACAAATTGTTTTAAAAGTATAGCCACAAGATGTAAACAATGTTTTCTAACATGTTTTAGTGATAAAAATCACTTACTAACCTTTTCTGTGTAAAGTTATATACAATTTAACAACTCTGTTGCCATGACACTGTAATGTCAACAAATCCTAAAATGACGAATTAAACAACTTTACAGCTCAAATAATACAAAAGTTTTAAAAGAAGAATTCAAGTGCTTTTATAAAATGATAAGCTCCATTCTCTTCCATTACAGGAGCATCACTGTATTAAAATATTTTTACTATGAGTGGATGTTGCAATATTTACCAAGAAAAACTGGCATTTTTTTTTTAACGAAGATTCAAGTACTTTAATTCTGTCATTTAAATGTTTAAATTTAAAAAAAAAAAAAGATTTAGTTATAATAAGTCTATACTAATATCACTTTAACAAGTCAGTTCCTTTTTGACATCAACCTCCACAAAGTGACAATTTTGGTGGGAAAACAACAGCAAAGTAAATAAGAAATAAGTATTAGCAATCGATTTTATGAATTCTGTGTTTATGGTATAAGATGGCTTGTCTCATTCTAAAACATTCTATGCTATTTGATAAAAATGCCGTAATCAGTATGAAAATAACATTAGAATAGATGGTTATAACATTTTAAAATGAACTTCAAGCTAATATACTCTTGTAAGCCAACTCAACTCTTTATGGCAAATTAGCCATTTATTTCTGTCTGGTTAGGTATCCTGTTAACTTATTTTTTTTTTGTTGGTGAATACTCAAGTTACCATTAATAAACCTTAAGTGCCAGCACTTTTATAGAAATACGTCCTTAAATTACAAGCTTATTACATTTTTAAAAGTTACAGAGAAAAGTACTAAAAATATATTTATGACAATTACATATTTTCTACACCTGAATTTTCCATATTTTTGACGACTTGATTTACACTGTTGATGCTGATAAAACAGAATTTAAGACAAAGTATGCAACTTTCTTTGCATGATACCACAGAAAGCATTTACTCTAGGCTTACAAATGTCTCAAAGTCTCTATAAACTTTTCTAGGAACAAGGACAGTTCTATTTATCTTACAATTTGACATGTCCTGTTTTCGAGAGCACTAAAATATTCCTAGAGCTCCACTGCATGTCAGAAAAGGTTGGATTACACAGCAATTCTGTGCTACAAGAGGGCTGGAGCAGTTAAAATTAAAGCAACTGCCCCAGTTCCTGCATCCTCCAGCGTATAAAATGAGCAAAGGGGAAGGTGTGCAAAACCCTCTTCAGACCCAGCCAAAGAAATCTAGCAGACTCTACTGCTCGCCTTGCTCCAAGACATAATAATCTAAATGTCATCAAACCCTAATCCAGCTTCATTTAAGACGAGAGCAAACTGACAAAACCAGGATTTGCTGCAAGACGGAGAGGTGGCAACCATTCTGTCAATCTATCAAGGTCTTTCTAGCAAGTCAATCCACTGGCGGCCAACTTTGGAATGCTCTCGGACAGCTATTATTCTATGTAAACAAGCAGCATACAAGAGCCAAAATGGTTGGTCAAGATTACGATCAAAGAACATACAGTTGGAGTCAGACGTTTACATACACTTAGGTTGAAGCCATTCAAATTAATTGGCTAACCACAGATTGTTTCACTTGACTATATCACAATTCCAGTGGGTCAGAAGTTAACCTTTAAGCAGCTCTGAAAATTCCAGAAAATGATGTCAAGCCTTTAGACAATTAGCTTCTGATAGGATGTTTACTGAATTGGAGGTGTAACAGTGGATGTATTTTAAGGCCTACCTTCAAACTCAGTGACTCTTTGCTTGATATCATGTGAAAATCAAAAGAAATCAGCCAAGACCTTAGAATAAAAAACAATTTGTGGACCTCCCCAAGTCTGGTTCATCCTTGGGAGCAATTTCCAAATGCCTGAAGGTACCACAATCATCTATATAAACAATAGAATGCAAGTATAAACACCATAGGACCACACAGTCATTATACTGCTCAGGAAAGAGACTCATTCTGTTTCCTAGAGATAAACATGGTTTGGTGCAAAAAACGCAAATCAATCCCAGAACAACAGCAAAGAACCTTGTGAAGATTGCTGGAGGATACAAGTAGACAAGTATCTATATCCACAGTAAAACAAGTCATATATCGACATAACCTGAAAGGCTGCTCAGCAAGGAGGAAGCCACTGCTCCAAAACCACCCCCCAAAAAACAGACTACAGTTTGCAAGTGCACATGGGGACAAAGATATTACTTTTTGGAGAAATATCCTCTGGTCTGATGAAATAAAAATTTAACAGTTTGACCATAATGACCATCATTATGTTTGGAGGAAAAAGGGTGAGGCTTGCAAACGAAGAACACCATCCCAAACGTGAAGCATGAGGGTGGCAGCATCATATTGTGGGGGTGCTTTGCTGCAGGAGGGACTGGTGCACAAAATAGATCGCATCATGAGAAAGGAAAATTATGTGTATACATTGAAGCAACATCTCAAGACATCAGCCAGGAAGGTAAAGCTTGGTCGTAATATGGGTCTTCCAAATGGACAAAGACCCAAAGCATACCTCCAAAATTGTGGCAAAATGGCTTAAGGACAACAAAGTCAAGGTATTGGAGTGGCCATCACAAAGCCCTGACCTCAATCCAATAGAACATTTGTATGCAGAACTGAAAAGGCATGTGAGCAATGAGGCCTACAATTCTGACTCAGTTACACCAGTTCTGTCTGGAGGAAGCTTGTGGAAAGCTATCCAAAAAGTTTGACCCAAGTTAAACAATTTAAAGGCAATGCTTCCAAATACTAACACAGTGTATGTATACTTCTAACCCACAGGGAATGTGATGAAAGAAATAAAAGCTACAATAAATCATTCTCTCTACTATTATTTTGACATTATTATGTTTTCTTCGATTAAATGTTAGGAATTGTGAAAAATGGAGTTTAAATGTATTTGACTTAGGAGTATGTAAACTTCTAACTTCAACTGTATTTCAAATCAGCAGTAAATCTGAACAACACTGGAATCATCAACATGAGTTGATTAACAGTCAATGTCTGTAATTAATTGCTCTTTTCCACTGCACATTACGATTCGACTCAACTCTACTCACTTTACTTTTCAGAGCTGGCATTTCTTCTGCAGTTTAGTGCCCCTCAACATGGGCGGGATTATAGGATGATCGTCATAGTTGCGCCACCTCTACTGCCGTGACATAATTTAAACATGACACAAACTGACCAAAACAATAACACAACCGCTAGCTGTTAGCCACTAGCTAATTGTGCTGCATAAAGCAGTTGTTGCATGGTGATTTTACACAAGTGTAACAGTTAAATTGGCCAGGTTGTTTTAGAAGCAAGCTTCCAGTAGTTGGTCAACTAAATAAAGTGAAGCTTTCAAGCAGATTATAGAGTTAACATAACAAAATGTACCATCCTCCATTGTTGCCGAGTCCAGGGCGCTCTCCCACGCATTGCTCGCCGGTTGAAATAGCGTCCATTTGGTCGAACCACTTCCACATTTCCTTGATGGTTCTGTAGTCACTTTAAAGATTTCTCTACACTGTTGGTAGGTCCGGTGGTAGCCGTGTGCGGCCAAAAGCTGAAACGCTTCCTGAGAGACTTTTTCGTTTCACTCAACGCTAACAAGTGGATCGTTTCACTTAGTTTATTTACCACGGCGTGGTTTTGCACACAGCCATTTCTTTTTTCATGATTCGAAAGTCACGCAAACAATGATACGGTTATCGCTGTTGCTAACTTTAAAACTAGCGGGTTGATGTCGCGTGTCGGAAATTCAGTGATGCAAGTAGTGACGATTCTCCCTGACCAATCATTGATCTGCAGAATTTTGACGTCAAATTTAATTTCGGCTTGGATCGCTTGGAACCTCGACCGAGGTGGTAGTAAAAAAAGGAGATTCATTCACAGTAGAAAACCCCAAAAAAGCAAGCTGAGTTGAGTCGAGTTGTACTGTGCAGTAGAAAAGCCCCATAAAAGGTGATTGGGTCCTTTACCTTTAAGGTGGGATTACCTTTCTACATACATTGACTGTGGGGCATTCCAATTTCTCCCATTCCTTTTAATAGAAGTAGCCCATCTCTGCTAAATACTCTCTGTATCTATTTACTACTACCAGGGCTCCACACTAAAAAAAAATTACTCGCACTAAACATCTTGCACTCTTGCTCGTGTGATATTGCTTATATACAACAGTTCAATGAACAAGTCAATAAAAAATATAAAAAAAACAATAGGGCTGCCCCTAATAGTCGGCCAAACGTTAGTCGATGAGAAGAGTCTTGGTCGACCAAGTTTTGACTGGTTTGGTTGGAAAATAACTCCACAGGACACCGACGATACTTTATAACTGACGTATTAGCGCAGGTTGGACGCAAGGTGGTGCAATGTGGTAATTTTACTTAAGCAGGGTTAGGGTTAAGCCTTCACAATAAAGCAAGACACCTTAATTTCAAACTTTGAACTTTATTTTTTATTAATTTTAAAAAACAGGAAAAAAAAAGTTTTGGTACATAACACGGGACTTTTAATTATAAAGGTGCCCGAAATCCACATGGGACTGCTATTTTGAAATATCTGCTCTCAGTTGGGAACTCACCGATGGCTGATTCGCAGAGAAAATGACTCTAATTCAAACTGCTAACCTGAGCTCAAACAAGCTCTTGTTGGGTGATTCATTATACATTTCTGGTTCAAAAGAGTAATTAGTTCATGAATCGGACATCATGGCTCACGCGGTGTTTGTGATATGAGCTCATATCATCAACAGAAAGGGTGCACACTGGAGCTCTAAAGATGTATTCAATAACTCACAAGATATCTGACGAAACCGCATATGAAAGCACATATCCTGACTGTCGCCAATGGTGACTAGATTTTAAATTATTGTAGCAATAATAATTTTAGTCGCAGTCTTATTAGTAGTCCCATGTGTATTAAATCCTGTGTTATGTACCGAATCTTTTTTCGAAAACGTTCACTGATGCTCAAGAAGGCAATACACTACTATAAGCTTATTATACGTTATGTAAATACCTGTTAACTGTTTTGTAATTTCTGAAGGGCTGTACTAAAACAAATGTTTTATCCTTATATTTGTATAAATTCTGAAAGGGGTGTGAAAACTTTTATGAGACAAAATAGGAATGCACATTTGTGCACTCATATATATTAAACACTAGATTAATGAGCTGTCGTTTATTATCCGCTGTCGTTTCTTTGGTTTTCAATCTTGTTTTTGAACAACAATCTAAATCAAGCAATTCTGTGATTTGGCAAATAAAACAGCCAATGGCTCCTTAGTAATTTTTTTAGTCTGGAGCCCTGATCTTGCCAACTCCTCATGATCCCAGCCAACACATCAGTTGACCACAACCTCTCTATTCATCTTGGTTCATCTATGCTAACTCCAACCAGGACAGCCCAGAACCTGAGAGTGGTGGTGGATGACCAGCTTAACTTCACTGGCAATATCTCATTGACCACCTGGTCTTGCAGGTTCTTGCTTTACAACATCAAGACCTTTCCTTTATGAATATTCTACACAGCTCCTGATCCAAGCTCTGGTCTTTTCACAACTAGACTACTGTAATGCTCCGTTGGCCACTCTCCCAGCTAGAACGATTAAGCCACTGCAGAAGGTCCAGCACGCAGCAGCATGTCTGGTCTTCAATCAGCCAAAGTGGGCTCACGTCACCCCACTCTTGATTTCACTCCACTGGCAGTAGCTGCCCGCATCGAATTCAAGGCATTGACTCTGGCATTCAGGACAGCCATCAAATCCGCACCCAACTACTTTAGTTCACTCCTCCAGGTCTATATCCCAACTCACTCTCTGTGGTAGAATGGTCTTCAAACCTCCACATGATCTGCTGAAACCATCTCACATTTCAGGAACCAGCTGAAAACATGTCTGTTCCGCAGACACTTAACCAATCCACATTCAATCCACTCTAAATGCACTTAATAATAACAACAACAATTAAAAAAAATATTTTTTCTGTGCTAGCATCTTTACTAGTCCAGCCACTGTGAGAACTTGGCAGTGTGATACTGAAGATATTGTTGACTTTTGTATGACAAATTGCTTATGTTCCATATTTGTAAGTCGCTTGGAAAAAGAATCTGCTAAATGACTAAACGTAAATTACATTTAGTGCAAAGTAATTTAAATAGCATCAATTCTTGTAAACGGGTATTCCGATCTCTCAAATGGTAAAGATTGCCTACATTATTGTACTGGGCTTGGAACATCTTAAAAAGTATGAGCAATGTATTGATATATATATATATATATCTATATATATATATAGATATATATATATATATATATATATATACACACACACACACACACACACACACACACACACACACACACACACTCACTCACAGGTACACATATTTTAACGTTGGAAAAAAATTACATGGTGAGGTTGAAATCACTAGTCAGAATGGATCAAAGTCAATAACCAGACCGGAGCAAGCACATTGGTCGCAGTTCTGCTACTCGTTTCAAACAAGCAGTTTGTTTAGAGACACACACATTCCATTGTGTCTCCTCCGTACATGATGGCTTGTTCAGAACAGAAGGCAATGATGAAAACCAAAAACTCAGTCATGACAACTCTCTTTTTGGTTTCCTTTACATTGTGCGAAAGTTACCGAGATTTACCGGAACTCCGTCGTCAAGACAACAAAGATTAAATACTATATAACTTTACACAAACAAGGTAAGTGATTTTATCACACTAGAGTCATGTTAAAACCCATTTTATTTCAGTACAGTCGTTGCACCGTGTCTAGCGCAGTCATGAAAATAAAGCCCTTACTCTCAACACACAGTGAAGAGATCTCATGCTGAACGTCTTCGCCACTACACCAATCAAACACCGGTGAGTGAAATCGAAAAAAAAAATTTGAGCCAGTGGCAAATAATTTAGTTGCATGTGCAATAAAAAAAAAAAGTTAAAAACGTTATAGTGATATATCGATACTTTATTGTAACTATCGATGAACAGTTCTATTTGAGAGTTTTGAAAGAAATATACACTACATAACTTATATAAATTTCACAGTGGCAAATAGCTTTTGAATGCTAGTTGTAGTATATTAAAAAAGTATGTCTTATATAATGCATTGGATCAGGCCTGGCCAACCCGCGGCTCCCGAGCCGCATGCGGCTCTTTGCCCGGTTTCATGCAGCTCTTAGCCTAAGTTCATATCAATTATTATTTATTTTTTTTTCATCACTTCGCTTGAGATACGGTACTATTTTCGTCAAAATTGCTTGTGCGTGGGATGAAAATACCTCAGTTTCCCAGTAGGAGCAAGATCATTTGAGTAAACAATTTGTGTCAAGTTCGCTCTGAAAATGGCAGGGAAAAAATGCACAGCAAAACGAAAATATGAAGATGAACACAGGAAGTTTTTAACAGAGTGGGAGAGTTTATATTTTTTTGTTGAACGTAATGGCAAGCCATTCTGCCTTATATGTCAGGTGTCATTAGCGCATTTCAAAGCTTCAAATCTTCAGCGCCACTTCAGCTCACTCCATGCTAACATCGACCAGGAATTCCCAAAAGGGAGTGAACTTCGTAAGCACAAGTTGGTCACTTTGAAAAGTCAGGCAGAAAAGCAGATACAGTTTTTCCAAAAATTACGAAGCACTCAGGGACTGTAACGCTTGCATCATATCAACTGGCTTGGAACATTGCACGGGCTAAAAAGCCGTACAATGAAGGGAGTTCATCAAAAAATGCCTCGGTGATGTTGTTGAAATCTTGTCTCCTGAAAACGACAAACTAAAACGAATGGTATCAGACGTCCAACTGTCCCGCCACACTGTTGAACACAGAATATCGGACATTAACACAGCTATTGAATCACAGTTACACTCTGACCTTCAAGCTTGCGAGTATTTTAGTGTCGCATTGGATGAGAGTTGTGACATACAAGACAAGCCTCAGTTGGCAATATTTGCAAGGTCTGTGTCAAACGATTGTTTGATCAAAGAAGAACTCCTTGATATTGTGCCATTAAAAGACAGATCCCGTGGCATAGATGTGAAAGAAACAATGATGGCTGCATTTGTGAAAGCAAATCTGCCCATTCCAAAACTAACAGCAATAGCCACGGATGGAGCGCCAGCAATGATCGGATCTGTGAACGGACTTGTGTGGCTGTGCAAAGCTGACCAAACATTTCCCGACTTTTGGAATTTCCACTGCATCATCCACAGGGAGCAACTCGTGTCTAAATCATTGAATTTAGACAACGTCATGAAGCCTGTGATGGAAATCGTAAACTACATCCGCACACATGCGCTGAACCACCGGCAATTCAAGAATCTCATCGCTGAGCTGGACCAAGGGCTTCCAGGTGACTTGCCACTGCACTGCAAGGTGGCTGTCAAAAGGCAAGGTACTCTCTCGCTTCTTTCAGCTTTTGGATGCTGTGAAACTGTTCATGGAAGAGAAGGACAAGAACTATCCCGAGCTCTCGGACCTCGAGTGGATTATGGATCTGGCCTTTTTGGTCGACATGCTGTGTCACTTGGACAGACTGAACCTGACCTTGCAGGGTAAGTTAAAAATGCTGCCTGACCTGGTTCAAAGTGTGTTTGCGTTTGTCAACAAACTGAAGCTGTTCAAGGCCCATATTCAAAAGGGAGATTTAACGCATTTTCCCACTCTGCTAAAAGCCACCAGCGCCGCCCTGAATAACCAAAGAAACAAATATGCTACACTAGTTGAAAACTTGCAAGAAAGCTTTTTGGACCGGCTCCGTGATCTACAACTGAAAAGGTCACAGATTACGTTCCTCGTCGACCCATTTAATGCCGAGACGGACTGTTTGAAAGCCCCGCTAGTCACAGATGAGGCTGCGGCTGAGTTAGAGATGATCGATCTTTGTGAGGAGGATCAACTGAAACCTGCTTTAATGGAAGGGACCATTGAGTTCTGGAAAAGAGTGCCAATGGAAAAATACCCCAATGTCAAACGGGCTGCGCTTAAGATACTGTCTATGTTTGGGTCAACATATGTCTGCGAGTCTGTATTTTCTACACTGAAACACGTGCAATCAAAGCATCGATCTGTTCTGACTGACACCCATGTGAAAGAATTGCTTCGAGTGGCAACCACAGAATATAATCCAGATTTGAGGAGGATTGTTCAAGGCAAGGAATGCCAGAAGTCCCACTAAGCAACATGCATAGTAAAAGAAAAAAGCCGTAGTAAATAATTTTATTTTATTATTTGTTTTTAAATTTATTTTAGTTTTGGTTGAACTGAGAGTTTGTGTGTGTGAGACAGTGCTCACAATGCTCATTGTTGAAAATGACTGGCCTGTGGTTGTAGTAGAGTAGGAGTCAATTTCTGCTATTATCATGTTGGTGTGTGTTTCATTTACAATAAATCTGTCTGAGCAGAGGTCTGTGTCTGTGTGTGTGTGTGTGTGTGTGTGTCATTTACAATAAATATGGCTGAGCAGGTGTGTGTGTGTGTGTGAGGAAGGGATGGGTTGATGTTCATGTGTGCCCATGTGTGTGATGTGGCTCTTTGCGGTAACAGATTAAAACATTTGGCTCTTGGTCTCTGACTGGTTGGCCACCCCTGCATTGGATGATTAACATGTTCAGAAAAGCTTAGTTGTACAAAACCTTTACAAGCTTAAAGCTTTCATTTAATGATTCACCACTGTGCCATTCAGTCATCAAAGACATTTTCCCTTTCAACAATACTGACTGAGCAATTGGGACATTACATATAAAAGCCCTAGAATAACTTCCAAATACACACGCACGCACACTTTCAAATTGTACCCATCCACCGTGTATCTGTTTTTGTCTATTTTGTGACAGGGTTTCAGCCCACTAATCATCATCATCATTAGTTTTTGAAACCCAGCCGACTTGAATATTAGGGATGCTCCACTCAGGATTTTAACATCCGATGTCCAATTTTCTTTTTATCTAATTGCCTGATGCTGATCGTTTAACTTTTTATCAGCATATATATATATATATATATATATATATATATATATATATATATATATATATATATATATATATATATATATATATATTTTATATATAAATTCAAATATTGTGTACATATTTCTTGCATATCGCCCAGCCCTAGGAGGAGAAAAGAAATTATTCACACACAAAATCATTACTCTTCCAAAACAGCTAAACTGGGTCCTGGGATGAAAGGTAATAAAATACCATAATTAAACCTGCAACAACCCACAATAAGCGATATATTTGCCCGGACAACGAAATACCCGACCAGTAGCCTATGATGGAGAGAATGCATGGATGATTTAGGTTCATTGCCAAAGAGATGTTGCCCATCACAACTGTTGAAAAAGCCATCTTTCAAAAAGTTGAACAACACACAATTAAACTGCACAATTTTCTTTCAGTAAATTTGAATTTTTTGTTAAAATAAATAGTGAAATTCTGAAATATGAAGCTGCCTTGCAATATTGTGTAGGCAATTGCTTAACCAAAATTACCCCATAGTACCACTTATCATCCAACCAGCGGTAATACCGGTGTTATTCGGCTTGAACATGAACGCAGTAGTGTGAAAATTATGATATCGTGGCAAGACATCTAAATATTTTATATAGATTTATTATGAAAATTCCTTCCTTTTCATTTTGTTGTCTTTTGGTAATATTAGTTTGCTGCATGTTGCCGCTGGGAGTGTAAAGGCCAAAGTATACTTCAGGGTGTGCGTGATGCGAATCACTCTGCGCACAGTACGTGTGACACAAATTGCATCATCAGCACAGCCGCGCGGCTTGACATATTCAGACGCAGAGTGTGTTTTGTTTTTTCTTGCACAATATATGTATGAGTGCAACTAGAGCACAGGCCAATGATAATAGTTTTTTTTTCTCTTAAATTCAGTTTTATTTGCCAAATTCTGTGTTTTCAGTTTTAAATCCATGTTATTTATCAAATTTTATAAACAAAATTGTGCCTTAACAAATTAAGAAATAATCCTTTAATGAAATGAAACTATAACCAATAATTCTCAACAAACTGCAGTTATTTTTGGTCAAATAAAGTGCTGCACAACAGAGCTTCACTGTATATATAATAAAATTTAAGAAGAAATCTGCAATGTGTAATTTAGCAGCTTAATCACATCATGCAAATTTTCAGTACACTTTTGCTTGTGTGATATTGCTTAAAAATAACAATAAAAATGTAATGTTAATTATTGTTAGTAGTATTATTGCCACAACTTTGAATATATATTTTTTTCTATTGAGTAGTAATACAGAATATTTATTTTGTAATGTCTTCAATTTTACACATCCAGTTTATAGAACTTTTCTTTGGGCAGACCATTGAATTCCTGTGTTTATTTGAAGGCAGTTTTTATAAGCTGACAATTCTTATTGACATACTGAAATGCTCACGAGCCAAACTCGGAGCACCTCCTGAAAAGAAGTTTGAATGGACTGTTTACAGCCGCTCATACGCTCAAACCCCAGTATCATCATGAGCTCATACACGCTCTGTGTATGTGTGTGTATGTGTAGTAGATGAGAGCACCTCTCATTCATTCTGAATCATGCACATGCTAGGGATGCTGTGGTGTGAGTTTGACGGTGAGATTATCGTCTGAGAAAAAAAATCTATATTTGCAATTTTTCTTATACAACAGCACTGATGCACAAAATGCATGTCATATCACAACTGAATGTCTTAGTGGACATACAGTTGAAGTCAGAAGTTTTCATACACCTTAGCTAAATATATTTAAACTCAGTTTTTCACAATTCCTGACATTTCGTAGAAAACATTCCCTATTTTAGGTCCGTTAGGATCGCTATTTATTTTAAGAATGTCAAATGTTAGTAATAGAAGAGAGAATTATTTATTTCAGTATTTTTTTCCCCCATCACATTCCCAGTGGGTCAGAAGTTTACGTAAGGTTTGTTAGTATTTGGTAGCATTGCCTTTAAATTGTTTTACTTCGGTCAAACTTTTTGGGTAGCCTTCCACAAGCTTCCTCCAGACAGAACTCATATAACGGAGTCAGGCTTGTAAGCCTCCTTGCTCTCACACGCTTTTTCTGTTCTACCCAGAAATGTTCTATTGGATTGAGGTCAGGGCTTTGTTATGGACACTCCAATATCTTGACTTTGTTGTCCTTAGACCATTTCGCCACAAATTTGCATGTATGCTTGGGGTCATTGTCCATTTGGAAGACCCATTTGTGACAGAGCTTTAACTTCCTGGCTGATGTCTTGACATTTTGCTTCAATATGTCCACATCATTTTCGTTCCTAATGATGCCATTTGTTTTGTGAAGTGCACCAGTCCCTCCTGCAGCAAAACACCCCCACAACATGATGCTGCCACCCCCATGCTTCACAGTTGGGATGTTCTTTGGCTTGCAAGCCTCACCCTTTTTCCTCCAAACATAATGATGGTCATTATGGCCAAACTTTTCAGTTTTTGTTTCATAACACAAGAGGTTATTTAAGATCTTTGTCTCCATGTGCACTTTGGGGTTTTTTTATGGCAGTTTTGGAGCAGTGGCTTCTTCCTTGCTGTGCAGCCTTTCAGGTTATGTCGACATAAGACTCGTTTTATTGTGGATATAGATACTCGTCTACCGGTTTCCTCCAGAATCCATGATGTCAAGCAAAGAGTCACTGAGTTTAAAGGTAGGCCTTAAAATACATCCACAGGTAAACCAATTTAGTACACCTCCTATCAGAAGCTAATTGTCTAATGGCTTGACATAATTTTCTGGAATTTTACAAGCTGCTTAAAAGGAAAGTTAACTTAGTGCATGTAAACTTCTGACCCACTGGAATTGTGATCTAGTCAATTAAAAGTTGGAAAAGTCTAGTAAACATTTGTTGGAAAAATGAATCGTGTAATCCACAAAGTAGCTGTCCTAAACGACTTGCCAAAACTATATTATGTTAATATGAAATCTGTGGAGTGGTTAAAAAAATTTGTTTTAATGACTTCAATCCAAGTATGTAAACCACTGATTTCTTCAACTGTATTTCTGGGGATATGTGGATGCTACAGGCAGCCCTAAAATAAGAAAACTGATAAATACATAAAAAAAGAATAGGAGGTATATAATATGAGACGCTATGATGACAATGATGACACTGCTTATGCGCATCCCGAGCTCAGTGATGTGTTCCGGAGTGCTTGAAAAGTGTGTAAATGTGGGGGCCTGGGTAGCTCAGCGAGTAAAGACGCTTACTACCACCCCTGGAATCGCAAATTCAAATCCAGAAGGTGCTGGGTGATTCCAGCTAAGTCTCCTAAGCAACCAAATTGGCCTGGTTGCTAGGGAGGGTAGAGTCACATGGGGTAACCTCCTCGTGGTCACTATAATGCGGTTCTCGCTCTCGGTGGGGCGCATTGCGAGTTGTGCGTGGATGCTGCGGAGAATAGCGTGAAGCCTCCACAGGTGCTATGTCCCCGCGATAACGCACTCAACAAGCCACAAGATAAGATGCGGAGATTGACGTCTCAGAAGCGGAGGAAACTGAGATTCGTCCTCCGCCACCCAGATTGAGGCGAGTCACTACGCCATCGCGTGGACTTCGAGTGCATTGGGCATTCAAATTTTTAAAGTGCGTAAATGCAAGATTATTGTGGGTGCGCAACATGTAGACTAGTTCAAGGCATCCAACAGTTTTGTCTTCTGCAACAGTTTTTTAAAAGCAACACATTGTCTGTCAAACACCCCAACATAAAAAAATTTAATTAAATTAGACTCTATAAAATTACTGTCCACAACAACTTACATATAAACCTGTGGACTATGCATAATAATGAGAATATTGCTCACAACAGGCAATTTAAAGTCTGCTAATGACTCAAATTTACACTTATTGTTGATCGCATTCATTTGTACGGAAGCAATGCTTTAAATAATGAGGATGAAAAACGTTAAGTTTAATCGGTGATAGTAACTATACGCAATGCACTGCACACTGTGAGCAAGATTAAAAATTACAAAAAGTTCCATCTTTTATTCATCACTTTAAAATCACCACAGCTAAAAATATCAAACTTACTAGTTTGTTGTATGATGACTAATGGAGCATCCTGTCCCATTTGTAGGATGTGTTTCTATTAATTGTGTCAGCATAATTTACGTCTGTTGTCTTCAGTCAGTCATTTAAATGCTCCCTAATAGACAATTTTTTGTTAGGTGGAAATGAGTCAGGTAGATTGAATTCCTCTGATATATTTTGGAGTTTGTGTGTAGTAGCCGCAGTTTCATATGATCTGAAAGTTTACGTTCATTCTGTGACACCTGGCCAAGCACCACACGGCCACCATCCGTAACCATAGCAACAGCTCCAGTACCCACACATGCTCAAGAGTTTTTCACATTTAGGTTACAAAATCTTATGAATAACTTTGTTATTAGGGATGCACCGAAATGAAAATTCTGGGCCGAAACCAAAACCGAAAATCCAGGATGCACTTGGCCGAAAACCGAAACCGAAATTTTTACCTATTTAAAAAAAAAAATGTTGTGTATAATTGTATTAATTTGATACTTTTCATTAATTTCATGAATTTAACTAATCTGAATTGAAAAACTACAAACCAATAAAATAAAATCACACTTTTATTGAAAGTAGCACAACAAAATTGGACAAAAAATATATTAAAACTATATTAAATATTATTCATCTTTCAGTTCTGTAAAAATCAAATTTTACAGATTTTATTAACAATTATCCAAATAATGTAAAGTTTTAGAAAACTATTATATGCACAACAACAGTCAAGTAATGAACTTATATGAGTAATGAACGCATCTTTCAAAAAGTTTAAATATGCAACAGTAATTTTAATTAAAACAACAGGCAGAACACAGAATGGCAGAGGGCCTCTATTCCACTGATCTATATATATCTATAATATATAATTATATATATAGATCAGTGCTCTATTCTGTTTATGTAAACGTATGCACACTTTAAGTGAAAATGATTGTGCAAAACAACAGTAATTGAACTAAATCCAACCTCAACTGTAAACGACAGATGTATCCTCAAGTGAAGAACAAGTGTAATGTAATTGCTATACACATCAAATTGGACCGCTTTCTATTTAACTACAAGTGACAGGTTTCTCTTCAAGAACAAAAGTTGCTAAACTTTCTGACAGTCTCTCCTGTCAGAAAGCTCATCAAGAACATGAGATGCTGCAATGAACAGTCTCTCACTCTCTGTGCTGGTGCTTGGGAAGATAAATACCTGTGCGCAATCCGCGCAAGCAAAGGAAAGCGGTCTTTATTTATGCGACCGTAGTCAAGGGGATTGTCCCTTCTGGCGTAGTTCAGATAAATACGTCTCAAGTTGTGGTGTAGCTGCGCTAGTTGTGACATTTTCCTGTAGAATCTCTTGCTGTATTCTGTATATATATATCTTGAAAGTTCTGCTGAATAAACACTGCAGATCGCAAATTTGATGTCCTTATCAGAAACTTTGAAGAATTTCCACACCGCTGACATGATCGCCTTTGTTTGGTAGCGCCGTTGTGGAATTATCTAACAGCTGTGATAAGGGCTACATCGATCCAGATTGAAATCTGAGCACTGAGGGGCGGGGCGAGGAGGTATATATTTTCGGCTCATATTTTCGGCCGAAAACCGAAAGTGCCATTTTCGGCCGAAAATTTTCGGCGGCCGAAATTTCGGTGCATCCCTATTTGTTATATCATATATTTATACATTCTATATAATATTTTTTGCCACGTCTAAATTAAGCATTTCACGGTTTTAACCATGGATTCTAAATTCTTGTGGTTAAATTAAACGTGACATTTTTAATTTTGGTCAATAGTGAAACCGTATAATTGCGGCAACCCTAGCGCATGCAGATTATATATTTAATTAAATTGCATCCTTTTGTGGTTTAATAAATCACACTTTGCCTTATCAAATTGTTTTACTTGATTGTCAATATCATATCATTCTAAAAACGTTGGCGTCACGGTACATCATTTTAACTTATATATTGCACAACCCTAGTACAAATCTGACAAAATCTGTCAAATGCTCTTTGTTTCAGTGTTTTGTTTATAACTGAGACCAGTTACTCTGAAACATGGAAGACATGTAGAGATATAGAGAATAAAATTATTATGTACATTTCTTTCGAAATTGTGTAATCATTTATCGGTGATTTGAAACAAGTTGGCATAAAAAAGCAGAACCTCCAAACTTTCGATATCAGCATTTGTTCTAAATAATCTTATATCGGTACACAAATGTTGCATCAGTGTATGCTCAAGATAGGAATGCTGTTTTCCAAAGAAACCATACATGTCTTAGTATCAATGCTAAAATGAAAAATGAGACTTTAACAAAATTACCAAGAGAAAATCTAGAGCATTCCAACAATAATTCATAAGAATTACAGTGGACCCCTATGCCCTATTCTAGACTTTAATTATTATTGATTTACAATCACCAGAAACCACTGGAGTCAATGACACTCACATAAAAGCTTTTAAGGCCAATCATAAATATCAGGTTAGGTACAAATAAGTGCAAAATATTTGGTGACTGCTGCAAGCAACGTTTAGACTGCAATAGAACGGCACAAAATAAAAACCATAAATGGAAAGTAAGGCTTGGCAATACAGGAATTCCTTAAAAATGTTTAGCCTGTTGACAACATTGTATTTATTTGCTCTGAAATGGCTTAAAATAATAAATTTCTTCCAACAAACGAATCATCATTTGAACTGAACTGCTATAGCAATTTACCTTAAAAAAAAATAAAATAAAAAAAATAAAAATAATAAATAAATAAATATATATATATATATATAAAATAGGTTTTATCCTAAAACATAAAAAAAAAAAACTGTCACGCTGGCATTTAAGGTGAAAATTGAGAGATGACAATTTAATTACATTTTCTTAATATACTTTAACTATGATATTGACTATTTTAACTGATTCACGAGATTGAATCGAATTTACCAACTCATTTGTCATTTGCAACTGAAGTTTAAGTCAGAGAAGTGATTACAAATAATCTCAGTGTTAACACACTAATACACTCAAAATAAGAAGAGACCTGAAACAAGTCTTGTGACAGACTCAATGGCCAATTAATTTTAAATTATCTTCAAAATTATTAATACATATTGTATATTTAATATATCACCCAGTCCTAATGACAATGTGGTGTTAAACAAACACACAATAAAAAAAATGTGTTTACTCATCTCTAGTTAGATTTTACTATCACTCTTGTGTTTACATTCCGTAAGAAACTTTCACCTAAACGTGTAACAGTACAAAAGGTGGTTCAAAGTTTTTGGCACCATCATAACAAATCAGTTAATCCCAAACATCAAAAGGCTGGTGTACAAGGCATACTGTATATCAAAGATGAACTGTGACTGAGCACAGCTAGGCTACCACTCAATATGCCATTCTCAGGCATTAAAGTATAAGGGAAGGCAATCTCCTCACTGAACTCCACCATGACACACACACACACACACACACACACACACACACACACACACACCTACCTACCTACCTACCTACCTACCTACCTAGATTTCCACTCCCAGCACAAATCACCCCTACTCTTCATGCTTTGAGATTACAGAAAATACAAAGCAAGATTCGGCCATGATAACCTCTATCTGGACACATGGGATCAGGACTTTGAATTGTTGTACAATTTTAATAGTGAAAGGCTACACCATAAGATAGAATAAGGAGCTGGACCATAACTAATACTGAAAAGCATTCATGCCCTAAATTGTGCATAAAGAAAATTAATAGCACATTACTTCTCCTCCAGCATGGCCTACATGTAGCCAACTATTTTTCTAAATGATGTGCTGCAGCTCTAAAACAATCCCTACTACCAGCTCAAGCTTGTTGCCGGGTGGGCATTGCTATGGTTACATAAACTGCACTTACCGATGAAGGGAATGGAGTCAAGTGATTCGTCCAGATTACTGGAGCAAAAGGAGGAGTCTAGTCGCTCCTCCAGTTTCCTCATGTGCATCTCCCGGCGTGCATCATTGGGCAACCAGCAGGCGCCACCCTCTGCTGGCTCGGACCCATCGGTGTCATTCACAGCAAGGATGTACGAAGGGTGGCGGAGAGGTTGTGGGGCGCCCTTTCCATTTGGAGGCTTCTCTCTGAGGACTACACCTCCCACTGGACTGGACCCATTTACCGGTAGCCCTTTGAGATCCTGTGGGTGTGTTCTCTGAGCAGATGCCCCAACCTGCAGCCTTTGAGAGGGCGGAGCAGAACACAATGATCCATGTCCCACAGCAGTCTCTTTCCTCGTTTCTGGGCACTGCATGGTTTTGGCCATAGTTCTGGATTGAACTGAGGCAGAATTATAAACACGAATACCAACACCAGTTCCACTTTGGTCTTTGGAGAGAGGCTCTTTGGCCTGGTTTACACCATTACGAGGTCGCTCTGGAAAAGAAGGGGGTGGGATGTCCATTCTGGAGCTTTGCATATGGGAACCAGCAACACCCCTGACGCTCATTCCATACCCTGCGGGATGGCGATAAAGTACCGCCCGTGGTGCGAGAGACTGTCTACTAGGACGACGACTCTGGTCTACTTTGCTATACAGCTGTCTGTCCAAAGTGGACCATGGCACACCAGAAACTAGTTCACCATGTTCTACATAGTCTGAAAAATGAGCACGGGACATCCGCATCAGACCATCAGAGGACACGCTTCGAGGATGCCAATCCCTGGTGTGGCCTGCTCTCTCCGCCACACTCATCCTATCCTGTGAGGCACTGCGTGGAGGAAGCACAGAGGGCCCCTGGTAAGCCCGGTCATGAGATGTGCTTCTGCGGCGTAACTTATTGGCCCAGACAGGTTGAGGTCCACAGTGAGGGCCACTGTGAATAATTTGGGAGGCAGCCCGCAGGCTGTCTAAACGCTCTTGAATAGTCCGACTATAATTGTGGAGACCCTTATTATCAATGTATTCCCGGTATGTTTGGTAAGTTCGCCAGTCAATGTTCTGGTGGGTAGCAGATGAAGTGATTGAGGAGGCAGGCGAGTAATGTGTAGGTGGAATGGCATATGAATCTCCAGGGTAACCTGAAGTGAACATGTCAGCTTTGCGAGGGTGGAGGTATGGCGGTCGAACACCAGACACCGCACCAGGCCTGGCTCGGATCATGATTGGATCAGGACCTATTAGACCATAGTCGCCCCTATGACCCATACGGCCCATGTGAACATCAGGAGGTACCACCACAGTCCGAACACTTTCATTGCACACACACACCGCTGTCTGCGTCTTTGGAATTTGTGGTGAAGGGGAGGGGGGTACTGGTATCTCCACACGGTATCCTAGATCAGATGGTACACCCCCCGGGACTGATGTTTCAGTGGCCTGGGCCATCCCCGGGGGCTTACAGTCTACTCGAGGGTAACATATAGGGGGTGGCTCTGGGATATGGTGGGCATTTCCACTGTATGCACCATGACCTTTAAGGTAGGCGTCCTGGGAATAGGCCTGTGGAAGACAAAAACTGTGTTAATTGAAGCTTGACATATAATATGCATTGTGCTAGTGAGAAAACTTGATATTCATGATGTCTTTCTACAAATAGTCCTTTCTGGGTGGGAGGACAGCATTACAGTTTGCGTGTGGGAGTTTGACAGGTGCTGGTTTGATAAGTGTGAGTAGATCTCCAGTACGACAAGTGCTGAAGAATTCAACACTATTCACAACAATATTCAACATTGACAGTCAAGTACAGGCTAAAAATACATATACATCAATTAACATGACTTATAAAACAAACTACATACAGTGAGGAAAATAAGTATTTGAACACCCTGCTATTTTGCAAGTTCTCCCACTTAGAAATCATGGAGGGGTCTAAAATTGTCATCGTAGGTGCATGTCCACTGTGAGAGACATAATCTAAAAAAAAAAATCCAGAAATCACAATGTATGATTTTTTAACTATTTATTTGTATGATACAGCTGCAAATAAGTATTTGAACACCTGAGAAAATCAATGTTAATATTTGGTACAGTAGCCTTTGTTTGCAATTACAGAGGTCAAACGTTTCCTGTAGTTCTTCACCAGGTTTGCACACACTGCAGGAGGGATTTTGGCCCACTCCTCCACACAGATCTTCTCTAGATCAGTCAGGTTTCTGGGCTGTCGCTGAGAAACACGGAGTTTGAGCTTCCTCCAAAGATTCTCTATTGGGTTTAGGTCTGGAGACTGGCTAGGCCACGCCAGAACCTTGATATGCTTCTTACAGAGCCACTCCTTGGTTATCCTGGCTGTGTGCTTCGGGTCATTGTCATGTTGGAAGACCAAGCCTCGACCCATCTTCAATGCTGTAACTGAGGGAAGGAGGTTGTTCCCCAAAATCTCGCAATACATGGCCCCGGTCATCCTCTCCTTAATACAGTGCAGTCGCCCTGTCCCATGTGCAGAAAAACACCCCCAAAGCATGACGCTACCACCCCCATGCTTCACAGTAGGGATGGTGTTCTTGGGATGGTACTCATCATTCTTCTTCCTCCAAACACGGTTAGTGGAATTATGACCAAAAAGTTCTATTTTGGTCTCATCTGACCACATGACTTTCTCCCATGACTCCTCTGGATCATCGAAATGGTCATTGGCAAACTTAAGACGGGCCTTGACATGTGCTGGTTTAAGCAGGGGAACCTTCCGTGCCATGCATGATTTCAAACCATGACGTCTTAGTGTATTACCAACAGTAACCTTGGAAACGGTGGTCACAGCTCTTTTCAGGTCATTGACCAGCTCCTCCCGTGTAGTTCTGGGCTGATTTCTCACCTTTCTTAGGATCATTGAGACCCCACGAGGTGAGATCTTGCATGGGGCCCCAGTCCGAGGGAGATTGACAGTCATGTTTAGCTTCTTCCATTTTCTAATGATTGCTCCAACAGTGGACCTTTTTTCACCAAGCTGCTTGGCAATTTCCCCGTAGCCCTTTCCAGCCTTGTGGAGGTGTACAATTTTGTCTCTAGTGTCTTTGGACAGCTCTTTGGTCTTGGCCATGTTAGTAGTTGGATTCTTACTGATTGTATGGGGTGGACAGGTGTCTTTATGCAGCTAACGACCTCAAACAGGTGCATCTAATTTAGGATAATAAATGGAGTGGAGGTGGACATTTTAAAGGCAGACTAACAGGTCTTTGAGGGTCAGAATTCTAGCTGATAGACAGGTGTTCAAATACTTATTTGCAGCTGTATCATACAAATAAATAGTTAAAAAATCATACATTGTGATTTCTGGATTTTTTTTTTTAGATTATGTCTCTCACAGTGGACATGAACCTACGATGACAATTTCAGACCCCTCCATGATTTCCAAGTGGGAGAACTTGCAAAATAGCAGGGTGTTCAAATACTTATTTTCCTCACTGTAGCTGCAAACCTCTAATTACAATTTCTGCTCTGAATTACAGTAAAAAACAACAGTTATCTGATCTCAGGTGGAAGTAAACAGATAAATCCTTCCTTTTAAACTCTATTATGATGCTGTATACCAATCAGAGGATCAGTCTCCATTTCACACATTGAGATTAGGTATGGGCATGAGTACTCGAGGACTCGGTAACTAGGACGTAGCAGCAATGATCGATCTTGAAATGATGATCGATAGTGATCACGCATGATGTGACTTTTCACTTAATTCGAAATCCAGTGACAATTACCTGACAACTAAAATAAAGAGGGAGCTTTTTTTTTAATTTTGAGATTGATTAAGTTGTGACTTTGAGGGGTACATTAATTATCAGAGTCTTCTCATGGCAAACAAACTGATACAGCGCTGCAATGCTATCGTTACAATAATCAAAACAAAGAGTGTAATTAACAGTGTTTTGAACACCTGTCTCTGCAAAACGTTTGCTAAAAACACTTTATTATCATTTAAATGTAAGAACTTTGACTTGATAATGGATATTATTTCATAAAAGTAAATGTTTGTCACTGAGTGTTGCCCTGCGTGTAACACACATCTGCATCTCGAAGAAATAAATGAAGAAGTTAGATATACGATATAATGTGTCATAATGTGCAGTTGCACTTTCTTCAGTTGAAAGGTGGAAATTCAGACTCTCTGAGTATCACGGCTTTCCTCACAAGAGCGAACATTTGGTGTCTCACACACACACACACACACACCTAGCGTGTGTGGCAGTGTACAACAGGCGAGTGTTTCAAACAGCTAGACAGAGCGTAGTTAAATGGAACACAATGCAGCATCTTCAAAAATGCAATGGTAATGGCATATCCTGTTATTTGAAAATAGACGGTTCAGACTCACAAAAAAAAACTGGTGTGCACTTACTAAGATTTCTACGGTAACCTGAAGGAAGAACAGACAGATGCACATTGAGCACAATCTTTCATTGAGTTGGGCAGCAAATCTTCACATACTGACAAGATATGATGCATTATTTTTTGATTATGCAATCTTTTGTACATTTTGTAACATACTATTTATAACAGCCTATAATAATGAAAAGACATTACACTGGAACAACAAGACAATGCAGCAGACATGTTATTATGTATACGGTTATTATGTAATTGCCCCTTTAGTACGGGACAAGTACTCAAGTAATTAGTCAAAGTACTCGAGTAGACAAAATGACCAAAATGCCCATCCCTAATTGAGATACAACACCAAGCACTAAACAGCCCAAAATACTCATAATAAATAGTAATTCAGAGTAACAAGAACATGTTACCCACCGTCTAGGTCACCACACGAGACCGAAGGGACACAGAGACCAGAGGTGTACAACTGCCCTGGTTAGCAACAGTGTTGAATCTGACATCAGTAATCATTTCAAAATCTACAATCCAAGGTATACTACCGCAACACCTCAGTTAAAGTATGAAGAATGACAGATTAAAACAAAATCTAGATTCCATTGTGTTTGTCTTATTCTGTTAAATGTGTTGGCTTCCAAATCATGACAGCTTTTCCTGACAGTCTTGTACAGTGGACTTTCAACCCATCATACAGTTGCAATCCTTTCATATAACTACACAAACTAAATGTGATATCAGTAGTACAGAACTTCGCCCCTCCTTTCATGAAATGTCATGGTTGGTGTGTGAAGTTAGAGGCCAAAGTCCTTCATTGGAAAGAAGAGAAAAAGCAGGATAAAAAAGGGGTGAGGCACAGCAAACACGCCTGCTGAATATAGCCGAGCACTACTTACAAGTCTAAATCAAACTGGTCACACATTCTCTACGCTGCTACAACTGAGACATGCAACATACTCCAGGATAGTACACTTGACATGAAGACAGATGTCTGGCAGTCAGCTGAAAATGACGAGGGACAGGATATCAGCAACAAACGGGAATACGACGACAAGCATGGCATTTATAAATGAAAAAACAACATCAAGGTTGCATTTCAGTTCATCTGCTTACCAGATTTGGGACTTTCTGCAAAAACTGCAGCCATTACATCACAAACCGAGGAAAAAAAAGGAGGTAAAATAAAAGATCAACACATTTCAAAGGTGACCAAAACCAAAAGAAACAAGCACTCATACAGTCGTTCAAGATCACAGTTAATATTTCTGTGCAGAGCGCAAAAAATGCACAGGAGCTGCAGTGCTGCCAGTGAGGGGGGACCGTGGGAAGGTGGAGGCGAGCAGTGAGAAGACTATCACGTTAGCGATGCCACCTGCTTGTCCTCGTCGCTCCCAGTCGAGGTGGGGGCTGAGGTGCCTGTTGCCTTCCTCATGTAGTAGCAATCGTCTCTCCATCTCTCCCTTCTCTGTCCATCTGCAGGCAGATTACGCTCCGATCACACACACACAGTCCTACCCTCCCTCCAGCTAACGCATCCACTCGCTTCTTCCCCCTGGAAAGCTGTAATCATTCACATGTCGGAGACAGATGCTTCATTATACATTCAGCTCAGATTGTACAGCTCCTCCCTTACACACTCTATCTCTCGCTCTCTCGCTTATGCTGGCTTGAGCCTTTGCCTGATAGACAAACCTGTCTAAAGCACAGGACAGTCAGCTGACTCCAGCTGATCTAATCTTGTTTTTACTGCCTCTTCCTGTCTCTCTCTCTTTCACTAAAATCCTTAAGTCACTGGCCACTGTAGCATCCATACCAGACCTCTTCAGATCAACTGTGTTACTTTGACTAATCTCACCAAAGACATTCCCGGATGGATTAATCCTACACCCAGATGAAAACCCTGTTTGGACATGCCACAGCACTGCCTTGCAACACTGCTACAAGATCAAATAATCTAAAAACATGCATACAGCATAAGACACCACCACAGCAACAGCTGTGCAGCAGCCAAATAGAGGGCTATGCAATTGAAAGAGTGGGTGTCCAGATCATATTTTAATGATAAGAATGAAATTATATTTAGCAGAAAATGAAACCTTTTTTAGGACCATTATGATTTTTTGCAATGAAACATTTATTGTTCTCACAATGACACTGAACACACCTGGTATTAAGATGCATTTCAGGTGATAAGATTACAAGTGGTCAGCACTAAATACAGGTGTAAAAGGGGTCCAAAACACATGTGGTGTAAACCCTAATCCATCCTCAAGCAATCCGGACAGCAACAAAGCACCACCTCTCACCTGTCAAGCAAACACTGAGCCAAGTTCAGACTTTGCTGGTTATGTGTGGCTTTAAAAGGAAATAAAGGTCAGAGTGTAAAAAATAAAGCAAATACATATTTCAAGCACGAGAACTTCTTTAGTGAGCCTTTAACCAATTCTGCCCGAAATGGTGCTCCATTTGTGCTTAAATTTCAGTTCTATTTGAGGGGAATTGTGTAAATTTTTCACATTTTTGCAATTTATCGTTATGTAGTAACACACTGACATAGTGAATGATGTCGACATAAAATCAAGAGACCTTCCCTTCGAAATATGAAAAAGTGTCCTGAGGCCCAGCAATTCATGTCCTACACAAAATATTTTCTTATCCCATACATGCTACAGTGGTAAATCTCTGGGTACTATTAGAGGATCCCCTGGGCTTTTCAGAGTTACCAAATGTTTGAAAGTCTGGCCATGACAACTTCCTCTCCTTGGTCTATAAATATGGATTGAAATGTACCACAGTTCAAATCAGCGCATCAAATAAAATATGAAAATATAATTTTTTCAATCATTTTTATCATATGTATTTTTTCGCTGGGTCTCAGAAACTTATGGTAAGATGACATCATAATAGATTGTAATGTAAAATAATGAGATCTTTATAATAACAGAGCAGGCGGCATATACGAATATACACAGAAATATTACATAATACTTTAAATATATCTTAGAAAAAGTACATGTCAGAATTTTCAAAGCTCTGTGATTTTGTTGTTGTTGTGGTGTGCATGAATGGAATGTAATGGTGATTGAGAGATATTCCTCAAAAGCTTGTATCATATTTGATACATGGATTTCAAAAAGTGGTTTTCCAATAAAATAATAAACAAAATTTTAACCAAACACAAGTTACTTATATTCAGCAAATAGTCATTTTAAAATATCAGTAACAATATAATCCTTACGGTCACTTTTACTTGTAATTTATCCCAACATGTCACTTTTTGCACAAGCCTGCTGACATTTTTAAAAGATCATTATTTTGAAACCATTTGTTTCCCCACAAATAACCACAATGCCATAAACATGTCAAAGTTACATACCATACTCGTCAGCTTGAACAGAGAGAAACTTTGTGTATCATATTTGATACACACGGCATTGTACAGTCTCTAGCAAATAAGATTGACGAACTACGGCTATGGATTACTCAGCGAATGTTTTTGGACTGCAATATTATGGTTTTCACGGAAACTTGGCTAAATAGCACCATTCCAACCAGCGCGATTGAGCTAGAGGGGCGCAGCATCCATAGAGCTGACAGAACTGCTGTGGACTCCAGTAAAAGCAAAGGTGGGGGTGTTTGCATCTATGTAAACAGAACTTGGTGCACTGATGCTGTTATTACCAAATCTCACTGTTCTGCTGATATCGAGTACCTCTTTATCAAGTGCAGACCCTTTTACCGGTCCCGTGAATTTACATCTACCATAATCGCTGCAGTATATGTACCCCCGGATGCTAATGCTAAGCTAGCCATGAAGGAACTATCTTCTGTTGTTAGTAAACAACAAACAAACGCATCCGGACGGAGCTTTTATCATTGCTGGCGATTTCAATCACGCCAATTTGAGGACAGCACTCCCCAAATTTTATCAAAACGTTTTTTGCCCTACAAGAGACGACAACACTCTTGATCATGTTTATACAAACATCTCTGATGCCTACAAAGCCACCCCCCTCCCCCATGTTGGACAATCCGATCACTTATCCCTGTTCCTATTCCCCAAATACACCCCCATCATCAAACCTGTTAAACCCACAGTGAGGACTGTAAAAGTGTGGCTGGAAGGAGCAGAATCTTCACTAAAGCATGAGTTCCAGAACACAGACTGGAATGTGTTTGCTTCTCAGGCCAACCTGGACTCCCACACCGACATTAACAGCTACACAAATTCTGTTCTGCAACACATCAACAGGTGTGTCGACATGGTAACCACCCATAAAACAATTAAAGCATACCCCAATCGGAAACCCTGGATGAAAAAGGAAGTCCAACATTCAGATTTCAGACCCTCCATCAAAGAAATTCACAATAAATGCTGCCTAAGGAGGGTGAGAAGCATTATCAAAGACACCTCTCACCCCAACCACGGTCTGTTTACTCCTCTCCCATCTGGGAGATGCTATAGGAGTCTTCGCTTTCGCACAAGCAGACTCAGGAACAGTTTCTTTCCCTCAGCTGGTGGATCTACATTCAAGTAGAGCAATATTACTATCCTGAATTTAAACCAATTTGGTCATGAAGTTTACCACTGTAAACTTAATCGTTTCCATTGACTGGTGGGTTCTAAGGCAACAATTTTACATCAATAACATTTCCGTGACATTACACTCACCAAGATAATGTGTTTTGGGCAAAGCATTTAATATTGTATATTAAAGTACAATTCAATACAAATAAAAATACAACACGTATTGCCACACTTGGCTTTGCTTGAAAGCACAGGTGCCATGTTATCTCCTCTTATATGACACCTCGACGACATACACCAATTGCGCCCCCCAGTGGACTCAATTGTAACAGCGAGATTTGGTAAGAGATTAAAGTGTTAATAAACCAAAAAATTAAAATTCTCTCATGATTCACTTACCTTTTAACCATCCCAGAGGTGTATGACTTACTTTCTTCAGCAGACCCGAAGTGAAGATTTTTATAAGCCCATTTTAGCTCATTTTGTCCGTACAATACAAGTAAACTGGTGCCATTAAACTGCTGGCTATTTGAAGTTCCAAAAGGTATATTTAGGCAGTGTAAAAGTAATCCACATGACTCCAGTCAATCAATTCATGTATTCTGAAGCAAACTGATAGGTTGGTGTAAGAAACAAATCGATAATTGAAATGTTTTTAACTTTTAATCATAGCTTCTGGCCAGCGCTGGATTGCTGTTTGAAATTACCTAACTCTCGCGTGGCATTTGTTCCTCTGTTGTACACAAAGTGCGAGCTTCCGACTTCTTGCATGAACACGCCATTGCTTTCAAGTTTTAATTATTGATTTTTTTTTTACACAAACCTATCGATTTGCTTCAGTAGACATTCATTGATCAACTAGAGTAGTGTGGATTACTTTTATGCTGCCTAAATATGCCTTTTGGTCCTTTAAATAGCAACAGTCTAATGGCACCTTTTTACGTGCAAAAAGTGGACAAAAAGTGCCGAAATGTGCTTATAAAAATCTTCACTCTGGATCGGTTGAAAAAGTCATACACATCTGTGATGGTCTAAAGGAAAGTAAATCATGAGAGGATTTTGATTTTTGGCTAAAATAATTCTTTAAATGGGAAAGTACAGAATAATTCAGTGTTGCTCATGGCTGGCAAATGTGTAGGGCTGTCACTAACGATTATTTTTGTAATTGAGTAACCTAATGATTATTCTGATTATTAACTCTTAATTAATTGTACAGGTGCATCTAAAAAATATATATATATATATATATATATCGTGGAAACATTTTTTCCATAATTTAATTCAAAAAGTGGAACTTTAAAATATTCTAGATTCATTACCCATAAAGTTATATATATTTTGAGCCATTTTTTGTTGTAATCTTGATGATTACGGCATACAACTCATGGAAATCAAAAATCCAGTATCTTAAAATATTAGAATAAAGAATTTATATTACAGAAATGATGAACTTCTGAAAAGTATGTTAATTTATGCACTAAACTTGGTCGGGGCTCCTTTTGTAAGAATTACTGCATCAACGTGGCGTGGCATGGAGGCAATCAGCCTGTGGGACTGCTGAGGTGTTACGGAAGCCAGGTTGCTTTGATAGCGGTGCTTCAGCTCGTCTGTATTGTTGGGACTGGTGTCTCTCATTTTCGTCTTGACAATACCCCATAGATTCTCTATGGGGTTCAGGTCAGGCGAGTTGGCTGGCCAATCAAGCACAGTAATACCATGGTCAGCAAACCAGTTACCAGTAGTTTTGGCACTGTGGGCAGATGCCAAGTCCTGCTGGAAAAGGAAATCAGCATCTCCATAAAGATTGTCAGCAGATGGAAGCATGAAGTCCTCTAAAATCTCCTGGTAGACAGCTGCATTGACTCTCGACATGAGAAAACACAGTGCACCAACAATGGCACCCCCAATCATCAATGACAGAACATTCACACTGGACTTCAAGCAACTTGGATTCTGTTCCTCTCCACTCTTCCTCCAAACTCTGGGACCTTGATTTCCCAAACGAAATGCCAAATGTACTTTCAACTGAAAAGAGGACTTTGGACCACTGAGCAATAATTTGTGCAGCCCGATCAAGTATTGAGTGCATAAATTACCATACTTTTAAGAAGGTCGACATTTCTGTATTACACATTTTTATTCTATTATTTTGAGATACTGGATTTTTGATCTTTTCTAAATTTGGGATGCACCTGTATAATGTTGTTGAGGTGAAGCCATGTTTGGATAAAATGCATTCAATAGCCTAAGTTTTGATGTACTCCACGACTGAATAACATCTACAAAACAATTGTGCAAACAATATCTAAAGCCAAAAGACACCCAAAGCAGATCTATAATATAAAAAAACGATATACTTCAAGCTGAAAGACATTGGCTACTCTACTGGCTACTCTAAGATCTTTTTTCATTACCTAGTTCATCATGATCTACCCATTTCAGTTTAGAACTCAAATATGGAGAATTCTAAATAAAATATTTTATCTTTTGAAAACAATGTCTGCCCACCAATCTTGTTTATTGAGGATAAGTTTCATTAAAGCTTAAACTATTTTATGGAGATGTAAAAGACATTTTATTTGGTGTTTTGTTTGTTTTTTCCTATCTTTGAGCAAGTTTTATCTCTTGCGTTGAGCTGAAGCAGTTGCGGGCATTGTTGCACTTTGTCGCTTGCCACGTACGCATTTAACACGGTTAATAATTTCACATGCAAAGACTAGCTGTTACTCCCTCAGGTAAGCCTGTTTCATATTGCATCTGAGTGCCGGAGAGACACGCATCCGTGTGGCTTTAACAGCAAGCTCAGGTTGAGATTTCACTGACAGCATACAGACCTGCAAATTGATTCAGTTAATTAAGTTCTCTGGGTTCCTACATTGAGTGTTACCTGTGATAATGGCCATACACTATGAAATATTAAACGGCAGTGGTGCATTGCAAACTACTACAAACTTAATCTTGAAGTCTAATTTACATGAGAAGATAGCGTTTACATTCTAATTGAGATCAATTGAAACAGAATGGAACTCTTACCATAATTTGCTGAAAATAACCTTAGATTACCTTGATTCAGTCAGATGTATTGAACAGAAATTGTTTGTGCATCCGTCACTGTGTGTGTAACTTTTCATCTTTTTCATGACATTTAGTTTCTTCATAAAAGCCTATATTGCAAAAATGAGTTTTTTGCTGAGTTCAGTGTATACCGCATGGCAACGAAGGGCTCAAGAGCCGCAAGTCACATGCAGTCTACCAAGTGAACTTACAGTGCTGTGTCCGGCAGGTCTGTGAAAACTAGATGTCTTCTTTTCAACTGCTGTTCTATTCCAGAATTGATATGGTTTTTCAGGTCAACAGATAACTTTTTTATTTTTTCAAATCTAAAGTGAAGTGCTCTTACACTTATTTTTAAATGGTTGATTCTGCAATTTTGTAAGAGGAATTTGTTTTTAATCAAGCGTGACAGCCCTACAAATATGCAAAGAAAAATCAATTTCCGATATTAAAGTCTTTTTAAAAGTTGACTAGTTGGTGCAGAACAAATATTTCTGAACACTGCGCACATCTTCTGCAGATAAAAAAGAAGAGGTGCTTTGAGAAATGTCTTTGCCTGCTGCAAGAGTTCAAATGATGCTTTCAACAGTAAATGGCTCATATTAAAAGTTAATCTAAAGGGCAAACGAATGAGAGCAGGACTCCATGTTCTTGCTGAAACCTGAAAAGACTTTCAAATGAAACTGAGAAACATGCCTCGATCCTGCTCACATTTGTTTACCCTATAGATTAACTTATAATGTGTGCCATTTACTGTTGTAATCCGGGTGATTACTCACACAAAATAGTCAGAAGATCCGTAACTGATCCGAAGGAATCAGTCTAAAAGTAATGCGTTCTATCCACAGGAATATATATAATGCTATTATTTCAGGATTACGGATGTGTTGTAGTTTTAAATGACATGTAAATCTTCCATCTTTAAATTTTTTAGATTTGCACTGAACATTTTAATCTACAAATAGACTTTTCAGGTGTTTAGATGGTTGCTTACACAGGAAGTCAACAGAGTGTTTTGCATGCTCAAATGTAATACAGTTAGGGGTTTGTTGAAATCCCCAACGCTAAGCGTGCACAATATTAATTGAGATGCTTGCCAAAGTGACAGCTAGTTGAAGTAGACAGAACCAATGTTCAGTCAATATGTTCAACTGTTGAAGACACCCTGACCTGATATTTATGTACCATTTCAGTGGGAGTGTCCAACATTCAGACTGAGAGTTGTAGCAGTAGTTTGAATGGTGTATGCTTTTAGGCAGAAAACATTCGCCATTTTAAGTTTAAGACAGCTTACCCAAAAATGGAAATTCTGTCACCATTCAATCGCATCATGCTATTCCAGACCAATATGAATTTCTTTCTTCAGTGGAACAGAAAAGGATATATTAAGCAGAATGTTAGTTTCAGCCACCGAACATTCAAGTGTCAATTTATGGAAAAAAGATGCAAAGCAAGCAAAAGGTGACTGAGACTTACATGCTGTTTAACATCTCCTTTTGAGTTTCACAGAAGTCACGTGGGTTTGGAAGAGCATGACAGTTAGTGAATGATGACCATTTTAATTTTTGGGTGAACTATTTTAAACTTGGCCATATTTTGTAGCAATCTTAAATATCTGCGGCTAGATCAGTAGTCAGTTGCAGCAGAAAGAATCAGTTGTATCAGAGATGTATGAGTGTGAGCCAAAGTACCAGGCCTCAGCTGGCATCCCCCTACCAGCTGAGCGACTGCTTCAACACAAACGGCCATTCATGAAGCGAGAGCCTCCGAGAACATCTTGCTCTTCACCTCTAGCAACTCTGAAGCTCCATTATACTAGAGCAAAAATTTAACTCAAAGCAATCAAGTTTATAACTTCCCAATTACAGCATGTTCAAAGTTCAATACAGAAGCTAAAAAGAAGAAACAAAACATATCAGAGAGGTCTTGATTAACACTGCAATCAATGTGGAACATATCAAGATTATTTCAATGAGTCAGAAATTCCAGAAACAGCATGCAAGGTGGAAATGTGAGTGTAATGGAAAATGTTGTGGAGAACAGAGTACAGATGAAGCGATGACTGCACTCCAGTTGTGCGTAATTGAGGGCAGCTGTAATGGTGTGACAGTCTGAGACTCACTGAAGAAGGACAGACTGCAGTGTCCTGGTTAGCAGCCCCAGATACTGCAGATACCACCTACTTCCTCTGAAATGGGTCAGAATCTTCATTTACATCAGTGCAAATAGAACAAACGCCACCCAACACATAATTAATACACTATAATGCATATGAAGACCACATAAAATGATGCTTTCAGAATCTTTCTTCCAGTTTTACTGAAAAGGTGCATGAAGCAACACCTATCCAGTGTCCTAACCAGGTGTGATTTGACAAAGTTTGAGAGTGAAAATGCTGTGATGAAAGAGAAAACGCTGAGACGTGACAGGATCGCAGACATTCAAGAACATATTTGATGTTTAATATGGAGCTATGTAGAAGGAGTTTAGCACAAAATTTCCACTCGTTGCTCAACATGTGAACTACGTTCCTCTCTAGGAGACAGAATGCATCTCCTTCCTGAGCGGTATGATGGCTGTGTGGTCCTATGGTGTTTATAATTGCTTGCTATTGTTTGTACAGATGAACGTACCTTCAGACCTGAAATGATGAATCAGACTAGCGGAGGTCCACAATTATTTTTCTGAGGTCGAGGCTGATTTCTTTGATTTTCCCATGATGTCAAGCAAAGAGGCACTGAGTTAGAAGGTAGGCCTTAAAATACATCCACAGGTACACCTCCAAATCACTGGCCTATCATGGGGATTTGCTGCATCAAAATATTCATCCATATTTTTATCCTCACTTCAATATATTTTTTTTTATTAGATAATCAAGTGTTCTAAATTGAAGCGAGAGCATGCAAAGAAAAATGTGACAATGGAAACGTCCACCATCAGCAAATACGTTGTGTCTCCAACTAATCATTTAAAAAAATAAATAAGAATTTGGTTTTATATACAGTGCATTCAGAAAGTATTCAGACCTCTTCATTTGTTTCACATTTTGTTATGTTGCGGTCTTGTGCTAAAATGCATTAGTCTAAACACCATACCTCATAATGACATGGCAAAAACCAGATTTTTGATAACGTCGTAAATTTAAATATATAAAAAAACAACTGAAATTTCACATTGACATAAGTATTCAGACCCTTGTCTCAATACTGAGTTGAAGCACCTTTGGCAGCGATTACATCCTGTGATGCGACAAGCTTTGAACACCTGAATTTGGGGATTTTCTGCCATTCTTCTCTGCAGATCCTCTCAAGCTCTGTCAGGTTGGATGGGGACCGTCGATGGACTGCAATTTTCAGGTCTCTCCAGACATGTTTGATTGGGATCAAATCCAGGCTATGGTTGAGCCCCTCATGGACATTCACAGAATTGTCCCAAAGCCCCTCTTGGGTTGTCTTGGCTGTATGCTTAGGGTCATTGTCCTGTTGGAAGGTGAACCTTCAGCCCAGTCTGAGGTCCCGAGCGCTCTGGACCAGAATTTTTATTAAGGATATCACTTTATTTTACCCTGACCAGTCCCCACTGCTGAAAAACACCCCCACAGCATGATGATGCCACCACCATGCTTCACTGTTGGGATGGTATTGCACAGGAGATGATCGATGCCTGGTTTCCTCCAGACATAACACTTGAAATTGAAGCTAAACAGTTCAATCTTCGTTTCGTCAGACCAGAGAATCTGCAAGTCCTTTAAGTGCTTTTTTGCTCTGAGGAGAGGCTTCCATCTGGCCACTCTGTCATAATTCCCAGATCATTGAGTGTTGCATTGATGGTTGTCCTTCTGCAAGTGTCTCCCATTTCCACACATGATCTCTGGAGCTCAAACAGAGTGACCATTGGATTCCTGGTCATCTCTCTTACCAAGGCTCTTCTCCTCTGATTGCTCAGTTTGGCCAGGCAGCCAGCTCTAGGAAGCATCCTTGTTGTTCCAAACTACTTCCATTTAAGAATTATTGAGGCCACTGTGCTTTTGAGAACATTCAATTTATTTTTGTGGCATTCCCCAGATCTGTGCATCAATACAATCTTGTCTCTGAGCTCTGCAGGCAGTTCCTTTGGCCTCATGGCTTGGATTTTGCTCTGATATTCCTATCCAAATCATGTCCAAGCAAATGAATTTGCCACATGTTGACTCCAATCAAAGTGTAGAAACATCTCAAAGATGATCCAGAGACATTTAGAGTGTCATATTAAGGGTCTGATCACTAATGTCAATGTGATATTTCAGTTTATTCTTTTTAATACATTTGCAAAGTTATCAAAAATCTGTTTTTTGCTTTGTCATTATGGGGTATGAAGTGTAGATTGATGTGAAATAAAAAATATATACTTTAAAGCATTTTAGCAATGCTGCAACATAACAAAATGTGAAAACAATTAAGGGTTCTGAATACTTACTGAATGCACTGTGTGTGTGTGTGTGTGTGTGTGTGTGTGTGTGTATATATATATATATATATATATATATATATATATGATCACATGAGCAAGATTGCAATATGGCCCTACAGCAGCACTGCTGTAATTTGTTGCAAAATTGCTTAATACAGGATTTCTGCAGGTTTTATGAAGCTACATTTAAGACTTTAAGACCTTTTTAAGACCAACTAAAGAAAATTTAAGGAATCCGTGTGTGTGTGTGTGTGTGTGTGTGTGTGTGTGTTTATGAGTGATGATGGATCATAAATGAAGGATCATAAAAATTGGATTTTGTTTTTATTTAGTACTGCCCAGAAAAAGTTATTTGACTTAACAGATCCTCACATATATTCCACACGACAAAATATTTACTGAATTTACACACATGATCCTGTTAAGAAGTTGGTTTCTAATATGGTGTTTCGTTCTTGATGATCAATGACTGATTGTGTAATAATTGTTCATGAATCTCTGCTTTGTCCTGAGCAGTGAAGAAAAAACCCAACTACAGTAAAATGATTTGGCTTCTCTGCATCTTCTGCACATTTGAGTTCTTCCCAACAGTGGCTATATATGAGGTACAGATTTTCACATTTGAGCAACTCAACACAACTATTACAAAGATGCAAACAATTATTGATGCTCAAGAAGGCAACGTAAGAACCACCAAGGGGTGCAAACTTTTGAACAGGATGATTTGTGTTAATAAGAGTAAATTGTGTGTTATGTAGCTTTTGAAGGGCAGTACCACATACAAAATAAAACCTCTTATAGGCTATTTGTATACATTCTGAAAGGCGTGTGGAAAACAAAAGGGTCATGCAAACTTCTGCACTTAACTGTATAGGCTAAATAGTTTGTGAAAATTGATATTTTATTTTAGATTGATTTTTTTCACAAATTAACCACACTTTAGATTCTTTTTTTTTTATGTACAAATTCCATGAAGCCTATCCAAGCCATATGATGTCATATTGCATGTGTAATTATGAATGACTTTACAAAAATTCACAACATTGTAACCAAATATTCAAAATACAACCCTCACATCTGAACATATAAGTGCTTGTACAACCTAATAAAAATACATAAAAAGTATATGTAGTGTAATAGGGATGGGAATTTTGGTAATTTGTCTACGAGTACTCTGACTCTGATTCACGGTCCAACTCTGAAAGAATGTGCCCAACAAACATCTGTCTGTTCTTCCTTCAGGTTACTGTAGTAATTAGGGATGTCCTGATCAGCATTTTTGGCCCCCAATCCTGATCCGATATTTAAATAATAAATATCTTGTATTTGCTTAGATAAGAGCTGCAGACTGTTTTTATTTTTTGTTCATTTACAAAAATAACTAAGTAAACAAAGTAACTAACAGATGTCTTCAGCTTAATGCGTTTAACTTAGTGCAGCTAGCATTTTTGTAAAACTCACACATAAAATCAACTTTACTTAGAATGGTGTAATAGCTTATTTTAACTTTAATATTCAGGTATAAAAATAAATGGAGTTCTGTATGGATGAATAGAAATCTTACACTTACAAATGGAGTAATCAGCTTGACTTGAATAGTCACAACTAGAGGTCGACCGATTAATCGGCTGAATTTTAGCATTTTTTAACATAATCGGCATCGGCCAATATCCAAGTATATCAAGCCGATTATTAGGCAGGCGCATCTGTGGGCAGCCTAGTGTTGTTGTGGAACACGTGTTCGACACATGCTGCCCCTAGAGTCATTTTCCAGCAGAGTGAGCACACCTCATCAAGGAAGGAGCTAAGCTCCTTGGAGAAAATGGTAAGGATTAAATTTGTATAACTTATTTATATTTAATTAAAAACTATTTATATGTTACTGCCAACTTCGAGAAAAAACGCGACATGACGTGCAGCTACTTTGGATATTGATAGCGTAGTTGAAGTTGCATTATCACAGCAGAAGGGTTGCTATCATGTCACAATAAGCAAGCAAGAATTTTGCAATTACAGACAGTGAATCTGAGACTTATTTGTTCTGTTTGTGTCTCTTATATTTGAGAGGGTTGTCACTCAATGCAGAGAAATAAGTAATAAAAAGATACCAACGCACTATAGGCTAGTGAAGGACTGGCTTTGGTAAGCTTCGGACATTATCGGTTCTGCTGTCGGTACTGGAGAAATTAAGAAAATACATTTATTATTGCTATAAAGAGAAAGTTATTTTATCTCGCCAGCCATTTCTATATATAATAATATGAAACCATTTGTCTGTGATGCAATTTAGCTATTCGCAGTCAGAGAGAGAGAGAGATCTCGCACACAGCGAGCACAACAAGAGCCCTGCATAATGAGTGACGACGGAGGACAGAACTAAACATTTAAACGTAGCCTGGTTTAGATCTGTGATTATTAGTCTGATTTTATTTTAGATTTCGCCTTCCAAAGATTATAAAAAGAATATTTATACATAAGCCGCATTCTGTCTAGCACAACTTCCTTCCCTTCACAGCGGTGCACTGACATTTCTCCCTAAAACTCAAACTTAACGTCAGAATCAGCACGATCGGTGATTGTTGTAAAATACGGTCTAGCTACTGTTGCTAAATTGCGGGACGCGTATAATAATAAAAAGAGCGCAAGAGATACCGTTCCCAAGGCGGCGCGCACTCCAAAACACACCGCAACAAGACAAGAAAAGTATAGGCTGTTTTGGGTTTCATGTGCGCGTCTAAACGATCAACTATACACAAAAATGTCAAAAAGACCGGCTTGGAGATTCACTTAAACACAGTTTATGTCTTAAATGGACGTAGTTATGGAAATAGTTGGGAGAAAATATGCTGCATCAGGAGCCTATTAGGTCTGAACTCGGTCTTAAAGGGGAAGCATCCTAATAAACATGTGACAATTGAGCCATTACTGCGAATCAAACAACAAAAGGCAAAGAGAAAATCACTTACAGCTCTTGAATGAATAACTTCTGCATTAATAAGCATTAATCTATCTATGATAAACTATGCAGTGTTATTTTACAATTGATTACTTTATTAGATTACTTTTTAGACCACACCTGAACAGTAATGTTAGTAGACCTTCCTGAAATTAAATCACTGTGCCTATATAACGTTTATCTTTGTTTAATATATATATATAACAAAATGAACCGTTAAGAATACCGTTAAAGTACCGGATCGATAAGCAGTATCGGTAAGAATAGTAATACCATTAAAACCTTAACGATACCCATCCCTAGTTATGCCTGTGCTTCTCTTGGATGCTCTGAATATTGGATTACGTGTCTGGATTGCCCCTTAATTAAAGCTGCATTTGGATCTCAACCTTCGTGTCTCGGAGCAGTTCGTAACACCTGCTTTGTTTATTTAATATATTTATTATACATTATACAATATGTTTTTACATTATACATTTTTAATTTAAGTGTACAAGTGCAGATTGGTCAAGTGTTCAATAAATGTATTTGTTGAGAAATTTTGTCTATCTTAAGTAATTATTTGTGTTTCAAATAAAAGGTTCAAATAAGAGGTTAAAAACAAGCACATATCGGCCAAAATAAATCGGTAGCATTAATCGGCCATCGGCCGAACCGAATTTCAAAAGATCGGCATCGGCCTGAAAAAAAAACAATATCGGTCGACCTCTAGTCACAACAAATAATTAATTCTATAAAAACAAATTCAAAATTTCGCAATTCCACTTAAAAGTGGCGTAAACAGTTACACTTGAACAGGCCCAGGTTCAACAATAATAAAACAGTTATTAATAGTTCTGTTGTCAATATCAAAAGGTCATTGTAACATACTGACAACCAGTAAAAACCATGAAAGCATCACACACCGCAGAGATACATTCAAAAATAAGACAAATATATTCATAACAAGCTCTAAAACTAGCAAACATTTTGCAGATACAGGTGTTCAAAACAGTTAATTACACTCTTTTGATTATTGTAACGATAGCATTGCAGTGTTGAATTAGTTTGGTTACTATGTGACGTCTCTGATAATCAATGTATCCCTCAAAACCACAATGTAATCAATATTAAAATTAAAAATAAGCTCCCTCTTTGTTTTAGTTGTCAGGTAATTGTCACTGGATTTCGAATCAAGTGAAAAGTCACATCATGCGTGATCACTATTGATCATCGTTTTCATGATCGATCATTACTGCCACGTCCAAGTACCAGAGTACTCGTGCCCATCCCTAGAGTGTAGCTGTCTAAATGTGACATTGTCTTATTTACCTACATGCTCGTGGGGAACTGAACATTACAGAAAAATACTTGCTTACATAGCCACGTGCTGCACGAAGAAATGGATCGGCTTCTTTCAGCTCGTTGCTGAAAACATATTTTTTATTGATGCATTTCTACTTGTGCTCACTGAGAGGATGACAAAGAGTGCGCGCCAAACGTATGACGTCATTGCCATGGTATCCAGATACATTTCAGCAGATTTGCAGTAAGACTGGAATGAAAATATCGTCAAATCAACGTGCAACGCTTCAAAATTACTTCTCCTCTTGGCAAACTATACCAAAGACAATAGCGAGAAGGAAAATTAGTATATCAAATGTAAGTAGAAAAAAGAGAGCGAGCTACCAGCTAAAATCAGGACATAACTACAATGTTTAGAGAATTGTCGGGACACTGGGCAGGCCTCTTCAAAACGGGATGTCTGGTCACCCTACTTAAACGCAACAAGAAAACAATCCCGCAACGAGAAAACAATCCCTCATACAATATTTAATGCCATTATCTTATGAATTAAAGACTTGTTGCTTCGATTCAAGACCTTTTTAAGACCTTATTTTGCGGAAGGATGAAATAAGTATTTTTAAGACCTGTGGAAAACCTGTTATATACAACAATTAAATGAACAAGTAAATAAAAATGTAAAAAAATTCGGAAAAACTGAGTACAGTCATAAAAAATGCATTTGTGCATGAAACTACTTTCTTATACAATGGATCAGAATCTGACGTTGGTACTACTAGTATCACAGCTTGGGCTGTTTCTTGCATGTTATTGGAGAAACAAGTATGTGTGTGTGTGCGTGCATGCGAGCGAGTGAGAGAGGGTCAAGCGTCTACGTGCTAATGGTGTGAGACTGTTGTATGTTTATTTATATATATTTATTAGTGCCCGACCGATTTATTTTGGAAAACTGATTTTTCAAAAGACATTTTAAGGATCCGTGGGAACCCTACATTCTCTCTACGATTTTTCTGACATTTCATATTCTTAAAATAAAGTAGTGGTCCTAACTGACCTAAGACAGGGAATGTTTACAACAATTAAATGAGTTAAAACGTATTTGGCTAAGGTGCATGTAAACTTCTGACTTCAACTGTGTGTGTGTGTGTGTGTGTGTGTGTGTGTGTATGTATGTATGTATGTGTATATATATATATATATATATATATATATATATATATATACACATACATATATATATATATATATATACACACACACATATATCTATATAGACACACATGCATGACTTTAGAGCGTGGACAAATATACCTATATGATATATATATATATAATATATATATATATATATATATAAATATAAAAAACACAAACCCTTTATCTGTTAAATATATAGGCTATAAAAAGCTTAATTTGGTTAATCCTTAAATATAGAGCATAAAAACGGAGCCAAGTCGCTGTCATTTCACAATAATTTATTTATTTCAGGCTTGTTTATATTTAGAATTCCTGCGTTATGCACCAAATCTTCTTTATTCTGGTCATTATTAGGATTTTAGCCTCTGAGTTGGTGTCCATCATAGTATTCTATAAATAGATTAATTGTTATCTGCCATTTTCCACTAGTTATCGGTATCTGCAAAATCCACTATAGGTTGACCTCTACTCTTAAACATGGAAAACATGTAGAGACTGATATTATAATTTTAATTTATTTCTAAGTTGTGTAATTTATCCAAGCAGAACCACCAAACTATCTAATATAATCGGATAACAATACCCAATTATTTTATATCAGTGCTTCTCTAACAAAAACTGTTTTTCAATGGCCCAGAAAAAGCCAGTTTACTCTACCTAAAGGTGCGTACACACTGCCAGCGACATCGCGCGCGACAGTGACTCAATACCATTCATTTTCAATGCGAGCACAGCGACTTCCGGCGACACGAGCTATCGCGACCGTTGGCGCTAGATGTGGGCGTGTCCAGCGACGCAACAAAGTTGAGAAAAGTTCAACTTTGGAGCGACTAACGGAAGCGACAGCCAATAGCAGAGAAGACGGGAGAGCTCACGTGATCCTTCTCTCTCTCAGCTCCTGCAGTAACGGAAAGATGGATGAAAGGCTAATTCTTGCTGTTAGAAAATTTCCAGTGCTCTATGATATGTCTCTTCCCACGTACAAGGACATTTTTAAGAAAAATACTGCGTGGAAAGGTGTATCTGAGATCGCGGGGATTTTATGGACCCAGACAGACCGGCATTTGCATTTTCGCCGCAGATAAACAGTCGCTCTGGCAAACAGCACGCCTGGTTTCTCATTCATCTTTGATATAAAGCATTTTATGTACTGATTCCATATATATTTAGTCTTTTCCCTCCAAAATGATTGTTTTTAGTGGTAAGAAAAGAGATTCGCTGTCAACAGCAATGGAATGGCATCCGTGAATGTCATTTATAAACGTTACTAGGCAACCAGTAGTGGGAACACCCACTAGCGACTTCGCCACCAGCCACTGGCGACCTGCAGCGATAAAGTCGCTGGCAGTGTGTACGCACCTTAAGGGTGTACCCCTCTCATCAGGGCTGCCATGTAGAGATCATATGACCAGCCAAATAGGACTCACTCTAATTGAGTTAACCACATATCAGAATCAATTAATCATGGGTGACAAATGCACCTGCAAATAGGGCATTTCTGCAATGGCATTGGCAGTGCTACATCAACACCAACAGGTATCAGTATGCACCTGCAAATAGGGCATTTCTGCAATGGCATTGGCAGTGCTACATCAACACCAACAGGTATCAGTATGCACCTGCAAATAGGGCATTTCTGCAATGGCACTCGCAGTGCTACATCAACACCAACAGGTATCAGTATACAGTCATATCGGCCAGTGAAACAAACAAAAAAATACTAATTACACCTTTAAATAAAAGCCCACAAAGAATCTGTGCCCACAGATTTTTGCAGAACTGCAACACAAGTTCTACCCCTTCTGCATTCCATTATTAGTCTTAATATTTTGGCTACTTTGATTAAAAGTACTAGTTGAGTGTAATATTCTCAGCTCCGTTTTTTCACACATTTCACATATTTTCCACAAATTGTACAGAACATTTGAAAAAAGACTCCATCTTGGCCCTCTTCAAAAGAAACGGACAAACATACAACAACAGTAAACACTTACCAGCTGTAGTATATCTTCATCTTTTGGCATCACACACAATTCCAGAAATGTATGACTGGAATGGGGGAAAAAATACACAGTTTAGGCCACAAACAGACATTTATCACTATATACTTCATTTAACAATCATGACAGGCTCTCACCTGTTCTGGATAAGCCCAATGACTTGTGAGTATGTCTTCCCAATGATGCTCTCACCGTTCACTTTCACTATTCTGTCTCCTGTTGACAAAGTTCCATTATCAGACTTCGAGAAGCAAAGCAAAATGTTCTATATCTTTGATGTAATGGTATAATTACCAGTGCAGAGTCCAGCGCCATGTGCAGGCCCTCCCTCTTTGACCTGCTTCACAAAGATCGTATCCATGGGCTCCAGTCTGTTCCGCGTTCTCCCTGGCAACAACAAAAGCAGCAGTGTCACGAGTGGCCCAGATCACAACAAACCAGAGCCAGAAAGAACCAAATGGTCACACAATCAAGCGACTATAAATATTTTAAATCATGCCAACTCAAACCTAAATGCTTAACCCATTCATACAATGAAAATGCTGTGGCTTCCTATGAAGTGACCGCCATTTAATGTGACAACTGTCACCCCCTTAGGGAGCAGCATACTTTGCTTCACTCAGATATAATATGCCAGCACATAGATCACAGCTCCAACACAACTACTGAAAACATTACAGATTCCCTGATGATCACAGCTATGATACGCTAAGTCAGCGCCCAAAGTCTACTTGCATTAAAAAGCATGAGCACTGCATGGAGGCCAATATTAAAGTGGGGGCAGGTGACCTACTCTCCTAGCGACTAATCTATGTCCTCCCCACATCTCTGAATGAAACTGTGGAATCATAACATCAACACTGATCCTTCGCTGTGCCTTGTCTTAAGTGTTAATGACCAATCCTATGTAAGCAACTGTTGCAGTCGGATATTTTTCTGACAAGTGTTTACTTTTATTTTTATTTGACGAGTGCGTACTCCGGGTAGGGAAGGAGGTATTGCCCCAAGTGAAGGAGTTCAAGTACCTCGGGGTCTTGTTCACGAGTGAGGGGACAATGGAGCGGGAGGTTGGCCGGAGAATCGGGGCAGCGGGGGCGGTATTGCACTCGCTCTATCGCACCATTGTCAAGAAAAGAGAGCTGAGCCGGAAGGCAAAGCTCTCGATCTACTGGTCAATTTTTGTTCCTACCCTCACCTATGGTCATGAAGGCTGGTTTATGACCGAAAGAAATAGGTTGCGAGTACAAGCGGCCGAAATGGGCTTCCTCAGAAGGATGGTGGGCTTCTCCCTTAGAGATAGGGTGAGGAGCTCAGTCATCCGTGAGGAGCTCGGAGTAGAGCCGCCGCTCCTTTGCGTCGAAAGGAGTCAGTTGAGGTGGTTTGGGCATCTGGTAAGGATGCCCCCTGGCCGCCTCCCTAGGGAGGTGTTTTCAGGCACATCCAGCTGGGAGGAGGCCTCGGGGAAAACCCAGGACTAGGTGGAGAGATTACATCTCCACACTGGCCTGGGAACATCTCGGGGTCCCCCAGTCAAAGCAGGTTAATGTGGCTCGGCATAGGGAAGTTTGGGGCCCCCTGCTGGAGCTGATGCCCCTGCGACCCGACTTCGGATAAGTGGTTGAAGAAGGATGGATGGATGGAAGTGTTTGCTTTTTTCTAATGAGAGTTTATGGGAGTCTTCTGTGTTTAATTAGTTTTAAGAGGAATTTTATAGAAATGATCCAATAATTCTTAGCGGATAAGGATCTGGGTTACTGACCAGAAAGGTAGGGGTTCAAGCCCCAGCACCGCCAAGATGCTACTGTTGGGCCCTTGAGCAAGGCCCTTGACCCTATCTGCTCCAGGGGTGCTGTATCATGGCTGACCCGGCATTCTGACCCCAACTTAGCTGGGATATGTGGAAACAAATACATTTCACTATCTATGTATATATGCAAACATTTATTGTGACCAAAATAAAGGCTTCTATCTATCTAAATTGTAATTTTAATTACAGTGCATTACATGAGTAATGTGCTGATTCGTTAATCAAATTAATTGCAATTTAATGCATACAAATATTTACAGAGAAAGGCCCTCCAAAAAAGATAATCTCTATAGAATACAATCGTAAATATGATATATATTAAGTGTTATTATTCAGATAACTCAAAAACCTTGCATTATATTCATATACTGTGGCAGCAGACAAGTAAAGAATTCAGACAGTATGAAAAGTGGCTTTAACCATTCAAGCTCGGATGGGTCCCCCAGTGCGAGAAGAAAATAATACGTCAAAATATTCATGACTACAGTACCGTTTGAAAGCTTAGAATCTGTACTGTACATGTAGGCATTTTAACCAAAACTGAACAAGTGCTTTGAAATTTGCAGACTAATCAGAAGAGTTCTATTTTGATCATTTATTTAAAAAAAATTGCACTGTACATACACTCACCTAAAGGATTATTAGGATCACCTGTTCAATTTCTCATTAATGCAATTATCTAATCAACCAATCACATGGCAGTTGCTTCAATGCATTTAGGGGTGTGGTCCTGGTCAAGACAATCTCCTGAACTCCAAACTGAATGTCAGAATGGGAAAGAAAGGTGATTTAATCCAGATCCACTATTAGTTTTGCTGACACAGAGTAACTGATGCATAAACACATTAGAGTGCCTTTTCCCTTCTTGAAACTAAATGTTGTGCATATAAAAGAGTCAAAACTAGTGCTATGGTGGACAATTTGTTTATATAAAAAATACACAACAAACTATTTACATTAATTTTTACATAAAGTATTTACAAACCATTATAAAATTGTACATGTTTCTAGCAACATGCCAGTCATTGTAGCAGTCACATTTGTGTACAAAGCACATAGGCACAACACAGGAGAGTACTTCACTGGTGTCTTTGCATGACACTGCCTGCACTTCAGACGACCAGCGGTGCAAGATTTGGTGATGTGCAACAGCCTGTGATGTGCTCTTCGTGGAGCAGGAGATACGGGTCTGGCTGTGGATTGAGACCCCAACTCTGCCATGCTCCTCAGCAAGGGTCTCTCTGAAAGCCCTCCTCTCTTGATGAGGTGCTGTCCTGCTGCTCCACTTTATGTGGGCAATTTTGAGCGTGGCATGGTTGTTGGTGCCAGACGGGCCGGTCTGAGTATTTCACAATCTGCTCAGTTACTGGGATTTTCACGCACAACCATTTCTAGGGTTTACAAAGAATGGTGTGAAAAGGGAAAAACATCCAGTATGCGGCAGTCCTGTGGGCTGAAAATGCCTTGTTGATGCTAGAGGTCAGAGGAGAATGGGCCGACTGATTCAAGCTGATAGAAGAGCAACTTTGCCTGAAATAACCACTCGTTACAACCGAGGTATGCAGCAAAGCATTTGTGAAGCCACAATACGCACAACCTTGAGGCGGATGGGCTACAACAGCAGAAGACCCCACCGGGTACCACTCATCTCCACTACAAATAGGAAAAAGATGCTACAATTTGCAAGAGCTCACCAAAATTGGACAGTTGAAGACTGGAAAAATGTTGCCTGGTCTGATGAGTCTCGATTTCTGTTGAGACATTCAGATGGTAGAGTCAGAATTTGGCGTAAACAGAATGAGAACATGGATCCATCATGCCTTGTTACCACTGTGCAGGCTGGTGGAGGTGGTGTAATGGTGTGGGGGATGTTTTCTTGGCACACTTTAGGCCCCTTAGTGCCAATTGGGCATCGTTTAAATACCACGGCCTACCTGAGCATTGTTTCTGACCATGTCCATCCCTTTATGGCCACCATGTACCCATCCTCTGATGGCTACTTCCAGCAGGATAATGCACCATGTCACAAAGCTCGAATCATTTCAAATTGGTTTCTTGAACATGACAATGAGTTCACTGTACTAAAATGGCCCCCACAGTCACCAGATCTCAACCCAATAGAGCATCTTTGGGATGTGGTGGAACGGGAGCTTCGTGCCCTGGATGTGCATCCCACAAATCTCCATCAACTGCAAGATGCTATCCTATCAATATGGGCCAACATTTCTAAAGAATGCTTTCAGCGCCTTGTTGAATCAATGCCACGTATAATTAAGGCAGTTCTGAAGGCAAAAGGGGGTCAAACACAGTATTAGTATGGTGTTCCTAATAATCCTTTAGGTGAGTGTATATTGTAATCGGTACAAACTTCAAACTTATCAAATAGCCATGTGTCATATGTTGTTGAAAAGTTCTCAAAGAGTACAATACAACCAGCCGGTTTTACTCACAGACCAAAATATAGCAAGTAATAGATAAGTGCCATAGACTCCAATTGGAGGAATAATAATAATAATACAAACCCAAAAAAAATTTGTGTTTTATTTGTTTGGAGAGGCTTCTGGACGCATGGAGACATTTTTGTACACTATGATAAATAATTTTTGTAATGCTATCATTTTTGCTTGATTTGTTGTATCAACAATTTTTCTCAGATACAGTTGATATTTCTAATTGTTGGTCAATATACTGTTGCGTCACATGGACACTTAAGCGGCTCACTGTGGTTGCGCAGTGTCTCTTGTCATAAGCGCTGTGTTTTATGATTCTGTGTTAACTTAAACATAGATTTAAACTTTGAAAAATGGGCTCGAGATCTCTGCATTCTGTTGTACTTTGTCCAGCTGTCATTGACAGCAAAAGTGTGGCATCTGTGGAAGGCTGTGCTCCCTGCTCCATTGGTCTGAAGGGGCAAGTTGACCTGTACATCTAGAGTTGTGCTAACTGCCACCAATGGCCACAAATTCACTTAGCAAACATCTAGTGTAGGATACATAAACTTCTTAAATGTTTTGTTGAACTCTCTAATTCATTCCAATGCAAAGTTCTACCAAGGGGGGCAGAGTTTAGCAAAGGGTCAATTACAGACTGCTTTTTAAAATAGATCTTTACGACCAACTGTCCACATTGTTAATTTAGCAAATAATTAAATTATTTTGTTCAGTGTAGTTAATACCTGCCTTACTAATGCCTTCGTAATAAACAATGCCCCAGCACTGAGAGAAATAAATTTTGCTAAAACTCATGAGGTGAATGAGATACCCTTTCAACTGAGGCATTACAGTAATATAACAAGAATTACAACATATACAACAGTTCCAGTAGCTTCAGTCCTCAAACCTTATTGGCCAATCAGCATTTGCAAGAGTGCTGACGTTTACAATAACAGATTTTATTACTCCACTTGTCGGTGTTTGCTCATGTCATTCTGCTTAATTAATAGCTGTAGAAATTACAGTGCATTGCATAATATGTTACATAAACTGTCTAAATGATGACAAAAATCACTGAATCACTGAAAGTGAAGTCTAAAGTGAAAGCAATTATAAGGCTGTAGTCATGTTGTAGGTGTAAAGGAGTGTGCTGCAAATAAAGCATAACGCAAGTCAGATATAATTCAGAGTGGCTGGAAACAAGCTGAAAGTGTAAAGCAGCAGCAGCCTTTATTTTTCACACATTTGCACATATACAGTAAAAACTGTATTTTCTTTTTTTGCATATCCCATCTAAGCTTGAGTCAGAGCACAGGGTCAGCCATGATATGGTGCCCCTGGAGCAGATAGGGTCAAGGGCCTTGCTCAAGGGCCAAACAGTGGCATCCAAGGCAGTGCTGGGGCTTGAACCCCCGACATTCTGATCAGTAATCCAAAACCTTAACCACTGAGCCACAAGTTTTGAATGTTCAGGTTGCAGCATGAATGCTCCAGTCAGTGCTTTCAAACCTACGGCATTATATTCATATTTAGGTTGAGAAAAACAGTGAGAATTTTTAATATAGATCTCATAAGTAGCAAATTCCAAGTAATTTAGTGGTCATTTATAAAGGTAGTAAATAAAGAATTATAACAGCGAGTAAAACAGTTTTACACATTACAAATGTGTGTTTTGTTATATTTTTGTGGGATCTGGGCTATATTTAGAATGCAGTACTACTGCTTTGCGGTATACACTGCATACCACTTACTATTTAAAAAAATATATGATGTGAAACATTATGTGGTGAGAAGCATTTCATTATGCAACGATTTACAGTAGTAAATGACATGGTTGTCATATGACCTAAGTGGCGTCCAGTTTTATAAGAAATAAAAATGTTGGTTTTACATTTAAATTTGTCTAATAATGAATCTGATCAAATAATGGGTCCAGAAAAAGTAGATAATTAATGATATTATATTGAAAATGAAATGTCAAGGTAAGTTGTGGATTACAGTATTACTTGCAGTCAGCAATGTAGTATACTACATATATTTTCAAATGTAGTAGGTCATCCAGGTTTTCCATTCTGTGGAAATTAGCATACGATGCACTATATACATACTATATACACTGTGAAAATAGTATGCTAGCATGCTATTCTGAACGTGGCCCTGATTCACTAGTGATGTCATCATTTAGAAAGATTTAAGGCGCCCTCTTGTGTCAACTGTAATACATGGCAGTTTTCTATAACATTTACCTCATTAATATGAACAAAAGCACAGAGTATTGCATTTTTACTTATTTAGGTCAGAAAATGAATATAAACAGGATACAAACTAAAATAGTCTGGTCATGTATAATGAGAAAATAAATTAAACAATGACTGATTATTTTTACACTGCCCAGCACATGGGAGTTCACCAGTGATGGCAAATTAAAGCCAATGGAAAATATACTAAATACTGCTTTGTCAAAGTTTGCATTTATATGCATAGATTACACACAAACATGACTATTGCGGTTAATATCTGAACTTTATTCTTATTTATTATGTATCATCTTTCATTGGGCACATAAAGCAATGACTCATTTATTCAGTATATCATTCTTTTATCTTCTAAAGCAATCCAGATATACTGATATGGATCACACACACAAATGTGAAAACACAAAACACAGCACTTCTGTGTACAGTTGAAGTCAGACGTTTACATGCACCGTAGCCAAACACATTAAAACTCAGTTTTCATAATTCCTGACATTTAATCGTAGAAAATATTACCTGTCTTAGGTCAGTTAGGATCACTATTTATTTTAAGAATGTAAAATGTCAGAATAATAATAGAGAAAATTATTTCAGATTTGATTTCTTTCATCATATTCCCAGTGGGTTAGAAGTATACATACACTTTGTAAGAATTTGGTAGCATTGTCTTTCAATTGTTTAATTTGGGTAAAACATTTTAGGTAGCCTTCCAAAAGCTTCTCACAAAAATTTGCTGGAATTTCAGGCCCATTCCTCCAGACAGAACTGGTGTAACTGAGTCAGGTTTGTAGGCCTCCTTGCTCGCACACTCTTTTTCAGTTCTGCATTAGGGATGGCCACTCCAATACCTTGACTTTGTTGTCCTTAAGTCATTTTGCCACAACTTTGGAGGTATGCTTGGGGTCATTGTCCATTTGGAAGAACCATTTGTGACAGAGCTTTAACTTCCTGGCTGATGTCTTGAGATTTTGCTTCAATATATCCACATAATTGTTCCCTGATGTAACATGATGCCATCTATTTTGTTAAGTGCACCAGTCCCTCCTGCAGCAAACTTCACGTTTGGAATGTTCTTCTGCTTGCAAGCCTCACCCTTTTTCCTCCAAACATAACGATGGTCATTATGGCCAAACGGTTACATTTTTGTTTCATCAGACCAGAGGATATTTCGCCAAAAGGTAAGCTCTTTGTCCACATGTGCACTTGCTCATTTTACTGTGGATATATATACTTGTCTACCTGTTTCCTCCAACATCTTCAAAAGGTCATTTGCTGTTGCTCTGGGATTGATTTGTACTTTTTGCACCAAACTACATTCATCTCTAGGACACAATACTTCTTCCTGAACGATATGATGGCTGCATGGTCCCTTGGTGTTTATACTTATGTACTATTGTTTGTACAGATGAACGTGGTACATTAATGCATTTGGAAATTGCTTCCAACGATGAACCAGTGGTCCACAATTTTTTTCTGAGGTCTTCGCTAATTTCTTTTGATTTTTACAATGATGTCAAGCCTTAAAATACATCCACAGGTACACCTCTAATTGACTCAAATTAGCCTATCAGAAGCTAATTGCCTAAATGCTTGACATCCTTTTCCAAGCTACTTAAAGGCTCAGTTAACTTGTGTATGTAAACTGTCTGTAAACAATTGTAGGAAAAATTACTTGTGTCATGCACAAACTAGATGTCCTAAACAACTTGCCAAAACTATAGTTTGCTAATATGAAATTTGTGGAGTGGTTATGCTCTAATGACTTCAACCTAAGTGTATGTAAACTTTAGACTTCAACTGTATGTGCACATAAAAACAAACTAAAAGAAAAGGCCTCAACGACAAATCCTGTAAACAGATATTTAGACAGACCTGGGACACAGCAAAACCCTGCTGGCTGACGCAAATCATGCAAATATAATATTTCACTACCATGTATGCTGGGACGAGTACAGGTTTGGTTTTCCCAATGCCAGACTGTTTTGCTTACAGAACTAGATGCAACCTTTTAGTGAGGTTATACAAGACTCACAAGTGTGTTTGAGCTCTTGTAAAAGCCTAACATAATACTCCTGCTTGGAAAAAAAAAAAGATTCAGGTTCTATAAATCAACCTAATGCTGCTACAATCCTAAAACACTTTCAAAGCACTTAGCGTGAGTGGCCCTCTTATAGACTAGAAATGGTTCAGATGATAGAAACTTTAAAAAGTCTTCAAAGCGGTTTTGTAATGCCTTTAAATCTTTAAGTTGTGCTGCACTGGGTGCAATATTATCACATTCACAGTAACAGTTCCTGTTTCAGTTTCATGCTTTTCAATCTTGAATACCAAAGTAAACCACATGCAGTGAGTGATTATTGATTTGGACAAAATTTCCCAGAATGATTGTACAGTACCAGTAAATTAAAAATAATTGTTTTAGATTGGAATATTCAGTCATAACATGTAGCAGGCAGCACATTATCACAATTAGAACATTGAACTCTAGGCGTTTCTTCAACTTGCAATGTCCCACAGGTTGATTTTTTTTATTCAAAACAAATTTATATATATTATATATATATATAAAATATTAATGTCTTAAAACTGAATAGGAAACTTTTTACAAGGCCTTCATCACTTTTTCTTTTTGAATGCCTTCCGTATAGATATAGCCATTTGAGCCTTGTCCAAGACCCAGACATTCAATCTTAAAAGGGACCTATTATGCAAAATTCACTTTTACATGGTGTTTGTACATAAATGTGAGTCGGCAGTGTGTATACACAACCACTCTACAGTGTTAAAAGTCCACCCACTCCTCATTCTTATATTTCTATTAATCAAAAACAGAGTTTCAAAATGAATGGTGTTCGTTTCTGCTCTAAGTGACGTCACTTTAGAGCAGACCTCGCCCACGACTGGTGACGGACTCTGCCATCCTCCCCTGAGTGATCTACATACAGTCCGCAATTTTTTCCACGCTGGAGCAGATACAGTGAGAAGAATAATGTCTCAGCTTTGTAAGCGTCATAAGGTGTTCCGTTGTTGGCTGTAAAAGTGAACATAAGAGTCTTCATGTACTCCCGGACATCAGATCCACTGAAGACGCAGTGGACAAGTTTAGTTTTTGTAGGAAATGTGCCCCAAAACATACAAAAAGTCATGCATGTTTGTGCAAATAATTTTACACCGGACTGCTTTGTGAATGAGGGGCAATATAAAGCAGGATTTTCAAAAAGATTTGATTCTCAAGCATGGATCATTACCAACTGTTCGTGTTCCAGCTGTATATCCTGAAGATGTAAGTGTCTGATTGTATTCACAGAGACCATATACATATATATATACATACACAGTGAGGGGAAAAAGTATTTGATCCCCTGCTGATATTGTTCGTTTGCCCACTGACAAACAAATGATCAGTCTATAATTTTAATGGTAGGTTAATTTGAACAGTGAGAGACAGAATAACAACAAAAAAAATCCAGAAAAACGCATGTCAATTTTTATAAATTGAATTGCATTTTAATGAGGGAAATAAGTATTCGACCCCTCTGCAAAACATGACTTGGTACTTGGTGGCAAAACCCTTGTTGGCAATCACAGAAATCAGACAGCCACCAGGTTTCCACATATCTCAGGAGGGATTTTGTCCCACTCCTCTTTGCAGATCATCTCCAAGTCATTAAGGTTTGAAGGCTGACATTTGGCAACTCGAACCTTCAGCTCCCTCCACAGATTTTCTATGGGATTAAGGTCTGGAGACTGGCTAGGCCACTCCAGGACCTTAATGTGCTTCTTCTTGAGCCACTCATTTGTTGCCTTGGGGGGCATGTGTTTTGGGTCATTGTCATCCTGGAATAACCATCCACGACCCATTTCCAATGCCCTGGCTGAGGGAAGGAGGTTCTCACCCAAGATTTGACAGTACATGACCCCATCCATCGTCCCTTTGATGCGGTGAAGTGGTCCTGTCCCCTTAGCAGAAAAACACCCCCAAAGCATAATATTTTCACCTCCATGTTTGACGGTGGGGATGGTGTTCTTGGCTCATAGGCAGCATTCCTCCTATGCGAGGTGAGTTGATGCCAAAGAGCTCGATTTTGGTCTCATCTGACCACAACACTTTCACCCAGTTCTGACACACATGAAATCAGCATGTTTTTGATTCCACCCCAAAAGAGGCATTTATAACATGGTATAATAAATTATCCATGGGGTATTTTGAGCTGAAACTTCAACACATTCTGGGGACACCGGAGACTTATATTACATCTTGTAAAAAGGGTCATATTAGGTCTCCTTTAAACTCTGCACATTAAAGTAGTCAAAAGTGTCAGTGAAGGGCATGCTTGAGATGAAACAAGTGATTTGAAGTGTTTGAAGAAATCAAAGAAAAACCAAGCAGTGTTTCCCACAGGATTTTGTGAGACTATGGGGGGGTGGGACCTCTGACCCTGTAGGGGGGTCCAGGGGCATGCTCCCCCATAAGAACATATTGTACATTTTAAATTTAAATACTTTCATCCGGTGCACTTTGAGACCACAATTAAGAGGCTAGTGTTGTGCTCTTGTAAACAGTTTTGTTACAAAGTTTTGTAATAAATTGAATTATGAACAGTGCCCCCAATTCTTTCCCATATACATGATGCTCTTCACCCCCAGCCAGTGTTATTTGACAGCCGTTCACAAACAGAGCCATGGCCTGCCTTTCACAGAGTCTGTGGTGCTAACTAATTTCTCACAGGTCCTCATTTAACTTAGACACCATGTTTATATAGAAACATTTTTTCAATGAATAAATACTACCTACTGTAGCTTTAACAATTCTATGCTCTAACCTTTCTAAAAACCAGGGTACAAACTAGTGATGTCAGTTTCAGCTTTTAATCTTTTAACGTTACCTCAGACTGCTAACGATAGCTAGCTAGTGAAACATTAAGCAGTGTAACATTATGCCAATTAACCTAGTAATGCTAACGTTAATTTACGTTAATCATCATGATTGTAACTTTTTCTTTTTGCTTCTTTTGTAACCCAGCCAACCTGTATAGCTATTATATTACATTGTATTATATTAATTATATTATGCAAAAGTAAAATATTTCTGCCTTAAATTCTTCACTTTTACACATTATTTTAAGGCTCTCTGATTAACTCACAAGCCCTTATTTCTCATGAAGGAAGACTCTGAGATTCTGTTTCTTGGACGTTATCTCCACAGAAATAGAGCAGGGCATATCCTCTTTCTCACTGCCTGTTATTAACACAGCGTGAATAAACCCACAATGACCATGGATATTTGACATTACATGGCTATTAAGTGAAACTGAAAAGTGTTTTTTCCTGCGCACATGAGACATCATGCAGGGAAAGAAGAGGCTGAATCCAGCTTCTTAATCAACTGCTTTTTATTTAGTATAAGGGACTCGGGGCTTTGAAACTACACAACTATCACTGGCGAGTGAAATGTTAATATTTACTTGTTGCCAGTGGCTAATAACCAACATTTTTTGGTCGCATAATGCATAATTTACTTGAATATGTGGGTGATTTACTCGCAATGTAGAGGGCTGGTTAACATTACTTACCTCAAAAAAGTGTCATCCTCCTCAACCAAATAATGTTAGATGGATCCAGGAAAAGTCCAGTGTGATTGATCGCTAGAGTTTACAGCAGCTGGGAGCTGACTGAACTGACTGGCACATGAGAGAGAGTGCAAAACACAACCTTTTATTTTATGTTATTATAAGACTGAGAAGTTTAAAAATGTTTTTGGTTCTTTACAAGACCGTGGCAGGGCAAATTAGACTGTGGCAGGCCCCATTGTCTAGTCAATTAATGGGAATCACTGCCAATGAAAAATATAACTTTTCATTGGGCAGCATTTCCAATCAAGCAGTAATTTGCCAAATTACACAAAAAGTATGAACATATTATTTAACTGTGTATTTTTGATGCATAAAATCTTAGCTATAACATTAGCCATATCAAGACGAAGGCAGACATTTTATTTCAAAAGCGTTAGTTTAATTTCCATCCCATCATTTACACCACAGATTTCTATTAAAAACATTTTATCATTTCAGAATGTGTCAAATAAAAATAATATAAATTTTCTGAACTACAAAGAATTTGCTCAAACTGCAGATGCCCAGCTATCATCACAGCACTATGAATAACTGGTCTACTGTAGTGAAGAAACAGACATATGTAGGTCATATGCTTACATGAGATGCTGGCACAAACATGCAATGGTGCATTTAAAAGGTTTCAAGGTTTAACAGGCAAAAGATAATGAAAAATATTTAGAAGCCTGAAGAACATTCATTTATGATAAAAGCCGATTTAAACCGCTTTTTCAGTTGATGAGTCTGGTAGAAGGAATTCCCTTATTATATTTGAGTATCCCCAGTTTTTTGGTGGAATAAAAGTTCACGTTCAGTCAGCGATACTTGGCCCAGCACCACACGGACACCATCTCTACCCATAATTCCAGCTGCACTAACCACATTCAGTCTTACACCAAACAATTATTTTATATTATATATATACACACTTACCATTTTTAATAACGGTTAGTGTAAATCGCAACATCCCAAAAAAACTATTCAACCATTGAGTTTACACGCTCTGACCTGTTGCATCTGAAAATTCATTCCATTTAAAACACTGCAATTACAGCCATCAAAGCACAGCTTAAGTAACAAACTCAAAAAAAAAAAAAAAATTAAGTACACATACAAATGGAGATCTCTGGCTGTTGTGTCGCATCTCGCAGATTTTTTTCTCAGGACCACAGGCCATGCAACATGCATTTTAAAGATAATGTGTCAAGTTAAAAATAGATCACCTTTTATAAATTTCTTTTACTGCATTCTGTTCTATTCTACTGCACTCCACCCAGCTGTTTTCCAAAGCAAGAATGCATCCTATGTAGGGCTGAAACGATTAGTCGACAACATTTTTTTTGTACAAATTTTTCTCTCATTTAACACATGACATTGTTTAAAAAACGCTAATGATGACACACAAGAGCAGCACTGCAGTTTGCAACTGAGGAGAGGAAGAAAACACAGCTCACATTTCATATGCACTCCAAACTTTACAAACAGCTAAAGGTGATGTAGATCACAAAGTATGAGGGAATTATAATGCAAAAATACTAAATAAGTAAAAACAGAAAGCTTGTCGTCCTGACATGAAAAAAAGCAGAGCATACCTGACTTTCTGTTTGAGCAAAACTTGCCTGTGAGAGCATCTAAAAATGAAACATCATGGCGTTATACATCTTTAATGCATCCTTTATTATTGTTCAAATAATAAGGAAGCGGGTTGTGTAAATAAGCATCAAACTCAGAAACTGGCATTTCTCTGTGCAGCCAGCATCTCTTATATGAGTCTGGAAAACAGCGCAAGAGAGTTTGAAACTTCTCCCGGCTGATAAACCCCCTCGCTCACAACGTAGTAAATAATAATGTGTGTATGTGTGTCACAGTGTGTATCTTATAGTGAAGAATATCACCAATAAGCAGCTGTTAAGAGGAGAAAGTTTGATCAAAGTTAACAAAAAGATGAGAGTGTAGTGTTATCATTGTTATTTGCAATATACAATGGTCTTTTTTGGCTTGTTTTCCAATATAAATGTCTAAAACTCCTTTTGTACATTTACTCTAGGAGCTATACTGCAGAAGAAGAAAAAAGCAAGTCTAAATATCTAATATGTTGCTTCTCAAGTAAATGTATCTTGTTTTAAGGATTCATTTTAAATGGAAAAGACAAACACTTAACAATAGGATATTTGTGAATCTTTTAATGAATTAAACTAAATATTTAATAAGTATTTTTTTCTCTTGAAATTCAGTGAACGTTATTTGAATACAGCCTGTTAACTCAAGGCACAAGCCGAATAAATTGATTAAGAGCTAATGATAAATCATTGCAATAACAGCCTGAATAGTTGAATATTCGTTCTAATAATCGTTAGATAAGTGGATTATCAAAATAATCGTAGACATGACCCTAAACCAGCATTATCATACAGAGCTTCTTTAAAACGGATTAGATTACACTAATCATTCAAATAACCCACTGACTAGCTAATGTTGAAAATATGTACTTTTGCACATGCCTAATTCAAAAACTACAACCAATACAAGAAAAATAGATAAAATATACCAATTTAATAAAATCTCTTTTGCAACAAAATTGTGCAATCTTTCAAAAAACACATCGGGTCAAAAGTTCAAACAGTGGAGGGGAAAAGGATGAGCAGAGGAAAGAATCTGGTTATTTTTGGCAGCTATAGACCGTTGCACTGAACCGTGTCATGAGAGCGATCGGTGATGGGAGTTGATTAAAAGCCTGTGATTCAATGCAGGAAGAAATGCACGGATTCATTGCCAGCTCGTGGGGTGCTAGACTAGGAAAGGGCATTTTTGATTAATTTTGTAGTAGAGAACTCTAAACCACAAAAAACAAGTAATCGATTACTAGTAAATTAAAATACAAATTAAAAATAACAATTGTGATAAGTATGTGAAATTTACATTTGGTTTTATTCACAAATGCTTTCAAGAATGGTTTTAAAATGAGCTAACTTTCACAAACAATGCTTTATTTTTGGATGACGTAAATGAAATACGTATGCATTAAAAAAAATATATATATATATATATAAAACAAAATAACAGCAAAAACACTTGCACTCAGCCAGAGCTTAGAAACCAATACTGGCAATATTTATTGTTTACAGTGCATTTGCAAAGTATTCACAGCGCTTACATTTTTACACATTTTGTTATGTTACATCCTTATTCCAAAATTGATTAAATTCATTATTTTCCTCAAAATACTACAAACAATACCCCATAATGACAACGTGAAAGAAGTTTGTTTGAAATCTTTGCAAATTTATTACAAATAAAAAACAAAAGAAATGTACATAAGTATTCACAGCCTTTGCCATGACACTCAAACTTGAGCTCAGGTGCAACCTGTTTCCACTGATCATCCTTGAGATGTTTCTACAACTTGATTGGAGTCCACCTGTGGTAAATTCAGTTGATTGGACATGATTTGGAAAGGCACACACCTGTCTATATAAGGTCCCACAGTTAACAGTGCATGTCAGAGCACAAACCAAGCCACGAAGTCCAAGGAATTGCCTGTAGACCTCTGAGACAGGATTGTATTGAGGCACAGATCTGGGGAAAGGTACAGAAACATTTCTGCAGCATTGAAGGTCCCAATGAGCACAGTGGCCTCCAACATCTGTGAATGGAAGTTTGGATCCACCTTGGACTCTTCCTAGAGCTGGCCGCCCGGACAAACTGAGCGATCAGGGAAGAAGGGCCTTCCAGAAGAACAACCATCTCTGCAGCACTCCACCAATCAGGCCTGTATGGTAGAGCAGCCAGACGGAAGCCACTCCTCAGTAAAAGGCACATGACAGCCCACCTGGAGTTTGCCAAAAGGCACCTAAAGGACTCCCAGACCATGAGAAACAAAACATTGAACTCTTTGGCCTGAATAGCTAGTGTCATGTCTGGAGGAAACCAGGCACCGCTCATCACCTGGCCAATAGCATCCCTACAGTGAAGCGTGGTGGTGGCAGCATCATCATGCTGTGGGGATGTTTTTCAGCTGCAGGAACTGGGAGACTAGTCAGGATTGAGGGAAAGATGAATGCAGCAATGTACAGAGACATCCTTGATGAAAACCTGCTTCAGAGCGCTCTGGACCTCAGACTGGGGCGAAGGTTCATCTTCCAACAGGACATCGACCCTAAGTACACAGCCAAGATAACAAAGGAGTGGTTACGGGACAACTCTGTGAATGTCCTTGAGTGGCCCAGCCAGAGCCCAGACTTAAACATCGCTGGAGAGATCTGAAAATGGCTGTGCACCGACGCTCCCCATCCAACCTGATGGAGCTTGAGAGGTCCTGCAAAGAAGAATGGAGAAACTGCCCAAAAATAGGTGTGCCAAGCTTGTAGCATCATACTCAAAAAGACTTGAGTGCCAAAGGTGCTTCAACAAAGTATTGAGCAAAGGCGGTGAATACTTATGCACATGTAATTTTTTTTATTTGTAAAAAAGATTTCAAACAAACTTCTCTCACATTGTCATTATGTGGTATTGTTTGTAGTATTTTGAATAAAATAATGTATTTAATCCATTTTGGAATTAGGCTGTAACAACAAAATGTGGAAAAAGTAAAGCGCTGTGAATACTTTCCGGATGCACTGTTCATAAAGGCTCTCACATCTTTTTAATTTAACATGTTATTATTTAGAGTTAGAAAGTTGTCTTTTTATAAAATGTGCACTGACAGTAAGATTTAAAGTATATACACACGGGCTTCCGGTATGGCGACAAGCTGAGTGAACGCACGTTAATCTGCTCCTCTACCCTGTTGACTAATTCCTTCTTAAATATTGGTTTGGAACTGGTACAAAACCTCCATATTTATAGATAAACTAAGCGTAATGCCGTTGGACTAAGCGTAATTTTTGGACTTCAGGGATAAAGAACTGGTGACGAAAGCAGCCAAGACAAAAAGAGAGGTGCGTTACAAGAACCATACAGCGAGATTTTACCAAGACGTGGCGGCAGGTGTTCACAAGAAGCAAAAGCAGTTTGACGAGGTGAGACGGCAGCTCCGTTTAATGGGTCTCCGATATGGCATCATCCCTCCTGCCCGACTGCTGGTGACTTATAAAGAACGGCCTCATATCTTTAATAACCATGTCGAGGCGGAGGACTTCATCAAACGGATCAGGTCAGAAGGGGGACTGGACTGAATTATGAGTAATCGACTTGGAATGTCGCGGTTTACAAAGCAGAAGGTATCAGAGGACGTGAAATTAATGGCTCATCACTGAGCCGAGCTAACACAAACTTCAAGGTTAAATATATATCTTTGCTTAGTATGTTGAAGGCTTTTTCTTAGAGTTTATAGTTACTGTTAAGTTATGTTTCTCTCCTTTCTCTGTGCACTTTAAGTCTAAGCGCTTTAGGTATTTCCTTTTTATTTATTTTTTCTCCTCTTTATAAACAATATTAAGAGGTAAAATGTATCTCTTATTCAATTTTAAGGTAATTATGATTATACTACCGTATTTCTTTTGGGTTTGGATTCTCTTAGAACAATATGGTGCCTTCACAGAGTGAAATTCGATTTAGTTCATGGTAAAAGGAGGTTTACGAAAGAAATTTGTAATGTTCAATTATGGTAGCATGGAGCGTAAGATTGATGTTATTAGTTGTGTATCTTCTGATAGCTCAGTGATACTGTTTTAACCACAGGTTAACAGTTAACAGCTATCTGGAAGTCTTAAGATTATAAGGGGAGGGTTTCAGGCTCAGTGTCCTGAATATGGGTGTTGGGCTGAGTATAGTGTTCATCAGTAGTATTATTTATCTTAGTTTTTTGTTTGTTTCATTTTTTATTTTTTACAAGCATCTTAAAAGGTTTGGGGAGTACAACTATACAAACTATGCAAAATGTCTAGTGAGATGAAAATTAAAATTACATCATGGAACTGCAGGGGGTTATGAAAACTTAAGAAAACAAGTCATGAACAGGATAAAATTAATGCAGTCTAATATTGTGTTTCTTCAAGAAACACACCTGATGTACAGCGAGGATTTGAGAATCAGGAGGAGATGGAGAGGCAAGGTTTTTTCTGCATCGTTTAACTCTCAGGCTAGGGGTGTCACTATTTTAGTGCATAAGTCAATACCATTCCAGGTGAATAAGGTTATCAACAACAAATTTGGACGATACCTTATTATTCAAGGAATTATACTAAAAGAGCAAATTATCTTGGCGAACATCTATGCACCAAATATAGATGATCCCAACTTTTTTCAAAACTTTTTTCTTATTTTATCCAATCTTCCTGGTAAATGCGTGGTGGCGGGCGATTTTAATTGTGCATTAGATCCGGCAAAGGATAGGAGCTCTGGAACTGTAGATTCTCACAGTCGTAGCAGGGTAACTATACATCACTTAATGAAAGAATTGAACCTAATAGATATCTGGAGGGAAGAAAATCCTGACGATTTAAAGTTTTCGAGTTACTCCGGTACACAAAAGTCCTATTCAAGAATTGATTTCTTCTTGATATCTGCAGAGTTAAGGCACAAAATCAAGGAATGTACTTATGATGCTATCCTAATTTCAGATCATGCTCCCAATTCATTGGTATATCAAGACTCAAAGCTAGTTAAAGATGCTAGGATTTGGCGTTGCAGACAAAAGTGGCTGACTGACCCCGGCTTTGTCTCTTTTCTGGATGAACAAATCGGGTTCTATTTTGAAAATAATACAACAGAAACTTCAGCAAGTACAAGATGGGAGGCCTTTGAGGCTTATATTAGAGGTCAAATAATTAGCATCACAAGCTCTAAAGCTAGATCGACTTTTGAAAAGGCAAAAAATTTGGAGACAAATATAACGGTAATGGAAAATGAATATTATCAAACAAGGTCAACAGAATCTCATCAAAAGCTATTGCTGCTTAGAGCACAATATAACGAATTATCTGCATCAAGAGCGGTGGCCAGTCTGTTGCGACTTAAGCAATCTTTCTACGATCAGGGTGAAAAACCTGGGAAAGTTCTTGCTTGGCGTCTTAAGCAGCTACAGAGCGGAAAAGTTATAATCTCACTGCGGAGCGATCAAGAAGAACCCATTGTAGATCCAACAGAGATTAATGAAACCTTCAAGACATTTTATGAGGGTCTTTATAGTTCCGAAATGATTAATGACAATTCTGAACTTAAAGCATTTTTAAATAGTATAAATATACCCAAGATACCAGAAATTCTTAAGGCAAATTTGGGAAAAGATATCACTGTAGAGGAAATTTCTTTAGCAATTGACAGCATTAAAGCAGGGAAAACTCCCGGACCTGATGGTCTCCCAATTGAAATCTATAAAAAATGTAAAAATAAATTGTTAACTCCAATTTTTGAAATGTTTACAGAGTCCTTCCGAAATGGTACCTTGCCGTCATCGTTAAGAGGAGCATTAATTACTCTGCTCCCGAAGGCAGGTAAACCAACTAACAAATGTGAAAACTGGAGACCTATTAGCCTGCTAAATGCAGATTTGAAAATACTTTGTAAGATTTTAGCAAAAAGAATCAAAGACATAATAACTACAATAATTGGGAGGGACCAGAATGGGTTTATTCGTGGCAGACAAGGCTTCCATAATGTCAGAAGGATCTTAAATATTCTTTATCATCAGAAGGAGGCCCCAGATACTGCTTTGCTGTCACTTGATGCTGAAAAAGCATTTGAAAGAGTGGAATGGTCTTATTTGTTCGAGGTTTTGGCTCGCTTTGGTTTAGGGGAGACGTTTTGTAATTGGATAAGATTACTTTATAAGGAACCACATGCACAAATTTTAACTAACAGTAATATTTCAAAAATTATAAAAATAAAGAGAGGGTGTAGACAAGGGGACCCTTTGTCTCCATTGCTGTTCATTATGGCAATTGAACCCCTTGCAATTGCAGTGAGGTCACATGATAGCATTTCTGGAATAACTATAGGACGGACGGAGCATCGTTTAGCTTTATATGCAGACGACATAATTGTTTTTCTCAAAAATACTAACAAATCCATCCCGGCTTTGCTAGATTTGATTGGGAAGTTCGGCAAGATCTCAGGTTATAAGATTAATAAGTCTAAAACATCCATTATGTTATTAAACCAAGTAGACAGGGAAAATCCAACTAATGTAGTATCACAATTTAAGGTCGTCATTTGCTTCTCTTATTTAGGCATTCAAATTGTCCCATTGCTTAACAATATCATAGAAAGTAATTATAGACCAGTTATGCAAGGGATCTCAACTTCTTTAGATAGATGGGCTGCTTTACCAATGTCGTTAATGGGGAAGATAAATACTCTCAAAATGAATGTACTTCCTAAGCTGTTGTATTTGTTTCAAAGTTTGCCTTTGCCTCCACCAAGCAACTTATTTTCTCAGCTGAAGACACTTTTCATTAAGTTTCTATGGAACAATAGACGCTCCAGACAGCGCCTTTCATTGTTGTACTTGCCTTATGACAGAGGTGGGCTTAAATGCCCAAATCCACTATGGTACTACTGGGCGGCGCAACTAAGAACAATGATGTTCTACTATTCTGAGGAGAATGTGCCACTTTGGAGAGAAATGGAAGGTGATACATTGAAGTTGCCTTTGCCCATTTACTTGTACTCAGCTAAATTTAAGAAACTTAAAAATACCACCAAGGACCCTATGGTTAAAAATATGATTAGCGTGTGGCAACAGGTCAAGAAATTTCTCCAAGTAGCTGACTCGCTCTCAGTATTTAGTCCGATATGGGGAAATGATCTCTTCCCCCCAGGAGGGGGTGGGGGGGTTAAAATTTGGGCTGATCAGGGGTTACAAAAAATAGGAGATCTTTATAGCCCTGACGGTACACATCTGATGACTTTTGACGAAATTGTTGTCAAGCATGACATAGCGCAGCCAGTTTTTCAGATATTTACAACTGAGAGATTTTATTAGAACTCAACAAAATCAGTCCTTGTCCATTCCTAGCTTATCAAAGTTCGAAGAAATGATGGTGAGGGACTGCCAGGGAGGGGGCGTGATTTCCAAAATATATAATGAACTGGTTGGTGAATCCTCAGAATCATCAGTACATAAACTTGAGTCCTGGAGAGAGGACCTACAGGAGAATATCTCCATTGAGGAGTGGGAAAGGGCGTGTATCAAGGCACAAAGACAAACTGTGAACTCACGTTTAAAACTTTTGCAGTACAACTGGTTAATGCGTTCTTATATGACCCCAGTTAAACTTAACAAATTTAATAGCGACATACCGGATGTTTGCATAAAATGTGACAAGGAGAAGGGCACGATCTTCCATTGTTTGTGGCAATGTTTTCAAATAAAAGAATTTTGGGGAGGAGTGAAACAGTGTATTGAGGAAATTTTAGAGATAAAATTACATTTAGATCCCAAAATGTTTCTATTGGGTATCTATCCAGCTAACTGTAGCATAAGAAAGAAGCATAGAATATTTTTAGATATAGGTTTGTTGCTGGCCAAAAGAGTTATTGCTACTTCCTGGAAAGAGGTGGCTAGCCCAAGGATAGGTAGATGGCTTTCAGAATTAATAGCAACGCTGCGCTTAGAAAAGATCACGTATGCAATCAGAGGAAAGTTACCGATTTTTGATAGCATCTGGGGCCCCTTTAGTAACTTTCTTGTTAATAAAGACCTATCTCGTGTGGTGGAGATGTCTGGGGACGATCCATAAGTAACCTGCAGTTCACTTGGAAAATGTTTACTAATTCATGTGTATTGCACACTGGTGAGAACTGTGCATGGTAGGTTTTGTACTTATTCTCTCCATTAAATATATTTTTTTTTTTATTATTATTATTTTATAGTATATTTTTGTTTCCTTTGTTTTTAGTTATTCATTTGTATTAGTTACTGGTGTTATGAGGTCATGTTTTGGATAGTCCGATGGACAAAGTTCTGTGGGTTGTGGGGCAAGAGTTTTTTGAGTTTATGTAATGTTATTATGTTTGAAAATAAAGATATTGTTGGAAAAAAAAAGTATATACACACACATAGTGGTCTGATATGCTTCAGAGTTTCTTGTACCATTTCGAATTTTCTATCCACCATAAAAGCAAACCCTCACCCATTGGCAGTCACGACTCCAACAAGAACCGAATACCAATACATTATAATTCAATAAGAATTAAAATATTACAAGTATTAACACACTTTCAGTTTACACTTTGTCAAGGACACCATCATAATTCCTTCTCTCATCCAACACCTCGACGACAAATCCACAGCACCCCCTACCCCCAAAATAGAAAACCCCCATAAAATGGTCCGATTCATTTTAAACATCAAGATCCTCAAGTTTGAGTAATTTATTCAGACAGAGGAATTCAAATATATTAATAAGTGATAACTTACCTCTGTGGCCATGATCTTCCTCCTAGAACAACAAAAAATAAATAAATAAATACATTAATTTGTATGTTTTGGTAAAGAATGTTGTTACCTGATGAAGAAAAGCTTGACATATTTCCATAGAATTCAACAACCCATATTTTCTACAAATCATTCATTCGTTAACATCATGTCTGATTATTTATTTTTTATTAATTAATTTTGGCAAAAAAAAATGTAGTATCCTCAGGTCTGTTTGACAAGCAGATGCCAAGAGATGTACACTACCTTAAAATTGGAGTGCACAGCCGACTCGGGTGGGTACACAATGAAGTGGCGCAGAGTGAAGCCGAAGCCTTTTGAAGTGCGCTGCAGACGCAGCATTTTAGGCCCTGGCCAGGAAAATGGCTCTTCCTCCAACTGAAAGAGCACACCTGAAGAATCATCCTGATCTGCCACATCCTACAGAAAGACAAATTAAACAAAGAGAAACAATAAGCACTGAAGACAAACAACCTTGTGTCACATATGTGCAAATTCTCACTTTTCAGCTGAAACTGGATCAGCTGAACTGTCGGAGGGCAACCCAGTTCATTCCAACATTGATGCTTGAATGCAAGTCAATCATGGCAATAATAATAACACGGACAGGTAGCCAACATGGGAAATGTGGATTGCACAATGGTCTCCACTGAATGATTATTAGACCACCTATACATGAATACAGATTCAATGCTATCTGAATTTGACTTTGGGAAAGTTAGGAAAATCAGAGAAAGCCACACCATGACATGGCATTAATGTGCATGTTGAATTTAACAATTGAGAAATACAAAAAGACAGTCAAATTCCATTGATGTGATAACATGGTCATTCAGTACATTCAGGAAGTCAGCTAACTTCATTTTACTGTTGAATAATGTTGCTGACCCTAGACCTGACCAACTGAAGCAACCCCACATCATAACACTGCCTCCAGAGGCCTGTACAGTGGGCACTATGCATGACGGGTGCGTCGCTTCATGCACTTCCCTTCTTACCTTGACTCGCCAATCGCTTTGGAATGGGGTAAATCTGGACTCAGACCACAAGACCTTTTTCCATTTCTCCACAGTCCAATCTTTATGCTCCCTAAGCAAGTCATTTTTTCCAATTAGCCTCACTAATAAGTGGCTTTCTTGTGTCCACACAGCTGTTTAGTCCCAATCCTGTAAGTTCTGGTCGCATTGTGCGTGTGGAAATGCTCTTACTTTCACTATTAAACACAGCTGTGAGTTAAACTGTAGATTTTCTTAGATGTGACATCAAGCGTTTTAGTGATCTTCACAATCATTCAAGATTTTTTTCCGACCACATTTTTTCTGTGAAGCAGACGGTCCACCAGTATCCTTCCAGGTTTTATTAATGCTTTGGACAGTTCTTAACCCAATTCCAGTGATTTCAGCAAACTCCTTTGTTCTTAGCTTAACCTACTTATCGTCTCATCAAACATCTGGTGCAATGAGCCTTCTCTAACTTCCAATACCCATAATTTCCAGAGTGGGAATTCTGCTTCCGACACGCACTGCTCTGTTTACAGAGTATTTATAGCCTCACACCTACCCAATATTCACGCCCTACTATTACTAACAAATCTCCTCCAGCAGATGTGAGACAGGTTCTGGACTCATGCAATTGGCATATAATAAGGGGTGCACCGATCGATCGACCACCGGTCAAAATCAGCCGATATTCATCTTAAATCCATGATCGTGATTGTACCTAGATTCAGGACAGATCAATTTTGCTGCATGCATACACTGCTACTCTAATAAATGAGACCTTGAAGCATATAGTGTGGCCACTGGAGGGTGAGTTGGTGGCAATGCTAAGCATTCACAAATGTAAACATTCAGACATGATGTAATTTAGATGAATATGCTGGTTTGTGTAAGAATAAAGTGTATGAAGTATCTCTGCTGTGTGGGATGCTCTCATGGTTTTTGGTTGTCAGTATGTCACAAAATGACCTTTTGATATTGACAACAGAACTATTAAAAACTCTTTTCAATACAAATAAATGTTAGCAATTCACAATTAATGTAATTTTGGTAATACTTTATAAAAAGGTTTCATTTCTTTAACATTAGTAATGCATTAGGTATCACAAACAAACAATGAACAATATATTTTCACAGCATTTATTAATCAATGTTGGTTATATAATTATTAATTGTTAGTTCATGTTAGTTCATAGTGCATTTATATTACCAATATAACTTTTGATTTAAAAAAATGTATATGTTGAAACTAACATTAAGATGATTAGTTTAACTGCAGTGATGTTGTTAAATATTAACAAATGGAACCTTTTTGTAAAGCGTTACCATCAGAGGTGTATAGTAACAAAGTACAAATACTTGGTTACTGTACTTAAGTAGTTTTTTAATATTTGTACTTACTCGAGTATAAATATTTATTTGGAATTTTACTATCACTTCACTATATTTTAAAGAGAAAACTGATCAATTTCTCCAGACCCCTTCGTTAATTTTGCGACTGAACACCATAAAAAAAAACAACAACTGCACATGCAAAAATACCTGCAGATCAGCGGCAGTGATGTGTGATTCTTTGAAAGAATTATTTGAGTCAAATCTTTTAAATTTGATTCCTTTGAACTAAACAATAATTTTGTTTTGTGCATCACAAATCAGAGTCAAAATCACAAGCGAAGCACATGCCAGATTACACGTTCCATCGTCTGTCTACACTGGGGAACACAAAAAATGCTCATGTGCATTTAATTATTATAATTAGAATTTTTTGACTAAATATTTTGATAAGTTTAGGCTTAAACATTATGAAAGCTGTTAAGTAATGAAGTAGTGTGATCAGTTCCCGCCTTTCCAGGAGTCCTGTTCATATAAAAGTCAATCACATGTGTTTACATTTTATATTTAACCAAGGTGTGACGTGTATGAATAATTACCAGCGCTCATGAAAATGTCCAATTCTGTGTTATTTCTGTGCGATTAATTTGTTAAAAAATAATGCGTTAAATAAAATTAACGCAATTAATCGCAATGCCCCCAGACCGTAATAAGAAAGATTCCTGAGAAATGCAAGCTTGTAGTACCACCTGTTTACTCCAGAGGGCAGTAAGTGAAACTTCAGACGTACGTGCAGTTTATACGAAGAAAACAACCCTTCAGCAGACACCACAACACAAACATGTGTTGAATTATTGTTATATGAGGGGCTTTCTCAGTAAATATTTGTATATGTGATTAATCGGGACACCATGTAATTAATTTTATTAAAAATGTTAATCGATTGACAGACCTAATTTGATGTGAATGGTCTTTATCTAAGCAAAACTAGTTTTCTGGTGGTTGATAAAGTGTTATATTTGCTTTGTATTTATGCTACAGTACGTGGTAACTAGGGTTTTCTGGATGGTTGCTAGGGCATGCTATGCGGTTATCAATGTGATCACTGCTGTGTGTTTTGGCACATTGCTACAGTATGTGGTTGTCAGGTTGCTACTATGCTGTTGCTAAGATGTTTTCTGTGTTTTTTTGCACATTGCTCTGCAGTTGACAGGGTGTTCAAGGTGGTTGCATATTGGCCCAAATGAAAAGAGCCCACCCACACAAGCCTCTGTTCTGGTCACTATGACCCAACTCCCTCCTTCAGTGTTCCGATTTTTATGGACTGTGGTGTTCATTTACACTCATCCCGTAAATATGATCATCCTGCTGTGACTTAAATGCGCCATTAAAGGTTGTTAACCCTGTCCCTGACAGCCATGTCACTCATGTTTATCACATATGTGAACTTGTATAGCAGAATAAGATGTAACACAGCTGCCGTTGTTTATCTCTTGACACGGCAGGTGTAAATGCTTCTTGTTTTACAACCTGCCATTAATTGACTGGCAGTATCAAAATAGTCAGCATTTGACTGATACTAAACAGAACTGATGTTTATTTAGCTATTTATTTCATTTAGTCTTTATTTTAATGGTCAGCAACTGATTGATATTGAACATACAGACACTTAAGTTTTGCTTTAGCGGAGCGGCAGCTCTGGCTCTGCTTATTCCACAAAGAGAGTGCTTCTGTATTTACTTATTTGGTAAATTTGTATAATTCCCTCATACTTTGTGATCTACATCACCTGAAGCTGTTTGGAAAGTTTAGATTGCATCTGGACTGTGAGCTGTGTTTTCTTCCTCTCCTCAGTCAGGTGCTAGCTGCAGTACTGCTCTAGCATGCCATTATTAGAGTTTCATATGATCTCACATTACATTAAATGACATTTTTTATTGTTTACATTGTCGATAATGTTGAGTAATTGTTTCAGCCTTCCTCATTAAAAACGCAATGGTTTATGGCATCTCCTGTTAAACCAACCGAGATTTGAAAATAGACGATCAGACACGGTACTACGTAACCCCAAGGAAGAACAGACAGATGAGCGTTGTGCACATTCTTTCATTGAGTTGGGCAGCGAATCTTAACAGAATGACAAAATATGATGCATTATATTTTGATTCAAACTTTGTACATTTTGTAACAGATTATTTTATAACAGCCTATAATAATGAATAGATGATACACTGGAACAACAAGACAATGCAGCAGCCAAAGATGATTGTCAGACATGTTATTATATCTACAGTTATGTACATGTCATTGCATTTACTAGATGCGTAATTAGTCAGAGTACTCGAGTAGACAAAATGAGAAAAATACCCATGCCTAGAGCACTCTACTTGCGATATGGTCTTCTACGGAGATCAGAGGTAAACGAGAGAGAGAGAGAGCGAGAGCGAGAGAGAAAGCAAAAGAAAGAGCAAAAGAAAAAAGTCTACAAGGAGAAACAGCAAGAAAATCATGCACAATTGGCTTAATTTGGACAACTGACAAAATCATGAACAATTTGAAAACTTTAAAGAGAGACCAGGGAGCATAAGAGACCCAAGCAAAAGTGGCAATGGAGTTAGCAACAATGTCTTGGACTCCGTTCTAGGACTACGACCTATCAGCTTACTAACGAATAACGAATTCGGTCAGACTTGCTTGAGATAAACACCAAATCGATTGTATCCTCTGCAGCTGATATAGGTAATTAATTATATTTGCCAACTTTGTTAACTTTCCTAACACTCTTCTCATCTGATTTTACTATACATTATGTAAACCGGTGGGATTCTCAAAAAGACAAACATATGGAAAAATCCATACGTTTTTACATAATGTAATTACATTACCTGTTGTCTTGAGCATAGTATCATCTCTGGCAATCCTGAGCAATGTAATAATGTTGGATTGAATTTCTCTGTATGTTTAAATATGTCCTAAAAAAACAGAAGTTAAAACTGTAGGCTATACAAACTTTGTGATGCGCCATGTTTTTTTATGTTAGAGGTAGTCACGTAAACTACATTACCACATAGTCACGTACTACTTCGGCTCTTAGGTCAGTGGAAAAGGTCTGTTTGCGATAGGCACCAGATTGCCCAGGCCAATCACAGGCTCTGCATGAGAACCATTGCCATTTCAGTGGAAAAGTACTAAGAGTGAACTTTAATCTGTAGGACTATGAGATTTGGGCTGCTACGCTATTTTGGGTAAAACACAGCAAGTGCACATGAAATCTGAGAGCCTGTGTGAACTTGTGGAGCAGGTTTCTGTCTATAACTGTAACAACTTCCAAAATAGTGAACTCATGAGTACAGGATATTTTAGACAACAACAGGGCTGACATACTGGCCCAATTTCTGACATCAAGGTAATGAGACCTCCTAAATTGTAATATAGGATAATATATAGATCTTTGATATGATAAACTTCGGTTCACAAAACAACATTAAAACACAGTAAGCAGCAACTCATAGAAAACTCAAGTCATAATGTCGGGAGATTTGCATTTAACATTTCCAGCAAAAATTACTGTATTGTGATATACCATTATCATGCAATAGCAAGAGACCAGTAAAAAATAACAAGTACTTTTTCTGCAGGCTATGTTCCATTTCTTATGTACTGATACTCATCAATAAATATATAGCCATTATTTGAACAGAACATTAGTAGGCAAAACAGTTTGAGTCATCTGAGCTTTTCTGCTGTCCATTAGGCCACCTTACTCATGACAATCAACAGAAAACTCCATAAAATATCACACAAAACACTTGCTGATTGCTAGAAACATAATTTTGACAACACAACAGACATGCTGTGCCACACAGCTGGACAGGATCTATTTAACGTGTTTCAACGGAGAAAAACTAAAAGACATACCATTAATTATTCAAGAAATTTAGACATAATTTAGACCATGCCTGCAAAAGCAAGCTGAAACTCAAATTCTCCCGGAAACTAGCTCCAAAGGAAATTTGTGATCACAATCAGTGTATGTATATTCAAGCTAAATTACCAGTGTGTCTTTTATGTAGGTTCACAATACCAACCGGATGCAAATCAGGAAAAGTGCTCAGTCATGCGGAATCGATTTGGTAGTTTTGCTCTGGGAAATGGGGTAAGGCTTAGCTACTCTAAACAGATGGGTGGTGAACAACTTTAGTTTGGATACTCCTGCATTTTACGGTGTGGTGACAGACCAAGCCAATAAATTCTCTACTAGCACCTTCATGTGCCAACCCCCCCCCAATCAAATGGCCACATCTGTGTCTCCTCTTGAGATGACACCAAGAAGTGAGATTCGACAAATTGGAAAAAGATTTCAATCGAAATTTGTGATGTAGTAGATTTATTTTGCTTGTTGGAAACAGCAGTCTTGCTCATTTTAGTCCATTTGAAAAGTTTTGGAATCTGATAAACTCATTCAACTCTCATGAACAATGTTCAACAAGATGTAGGCCTAGCACATGCATATGATTAACATGAAACCAAATAGTCTGACAAAAGCTAAATTGTACAGGCAACTTTTTAGGTTATCAACTTAACACATGAAGTCCTTATTCAAAGGTGGAGCTGTCTATACTGGAAGTACCCATAAATAGGGCTTGATATTGTTCAAAATATATCGATATCTTCCTAAACGATACTCCGATACCAATTTTATGAAATCCATTTTAACAAGATTACAAACATTAGCTAAAAAAAAAAAATAATAATAATAATTTTTTACAGACTCAAAGACTCAAGATAATGAGCCTACTGGTCTCCTCATGCCAGGGTCGGCAGGGGCAGAGGCTATAACATTAATGTGAAGAGGAAAAAAAAAACAAGAAAGCTAAACTGTTAATTCAGCCAAACCTACGGATAAGTACAGTTTAACAAGATAACTACTTTAATGCGAGTACATCTTGATCAGTTACTGTCAACCGTAAAGCATTTTTAGCAACGATTCAGCTAGCTGTTTATAGGCATACATCCAAACAATATTTAACATTACATAGGTCCCAGTTTATAGGACTGTGTCACCGCGCACAGAAACCTTAATTTAACAAGTACACAAGCATGTACTACTACAAGTTAGCCGAATTTGTTTGTTGGTTGGTTTACTAAACGTTAACCTTACCTGTCAGAGTCCCAGTCATAGCGCTGCTGCATTCATCAGTAGTTTTAGTAGGAGCACCAGCTCGGTCTTCTTGCAGTCGAAGACGCCGCAACTTTCTGCTCTTAAGTTTATTCTGTGCACTGTCAAGTGCTTCATCGGATTTGTCGTGCTACCGGTCTTGGCAGCAATTATCTTGTCACAAATATTGCATTGTGCGTTGTTGGCATCGAGCCTAGTGAAATGTAGCCACACTTTTGGTCTTTTCCACATCTTTTACATCTATGGGGGTTGGGACACATACACATTACAGCCTCATGTGCGAGTCGCGTCTCTGGGCGTAACCAGCGTAATCTAGTGTTTTTCCTTGATGCCTAACCACAGCCAATCACCAGCACGAGATTAACTGCTTTAGGTATCGGAATTTGGTACCAAACGACAAGATATTTTTTGATACTCGATTGTTTAGAGGCAATTCGGTTGGTGCCTAAAATGTATTGAACTCGATACCCAGCCCTACTCATCCATGGATTTGCTCATCTTTGAAAAGCTAACATGTGACCAAAATTATGAAAAACTAATCAAATATAATTAGTAAGGCTGTCAGAAATAGCGCGTTAACGCATGCGATTAATTAAAAACTTTTTTTTAAACTTTCCTTAATTGTTATTTACACACTGACCGTTAATACAGAATAAACACTAGTGGTGCAACGATCAGGACATTTTTGGACTATACCGATCACAGTTTTTTTAACACTATGAAGTGCATTTAGTCACACTTGTGCAAGTTATATTCTGCAGTTATGTTTATGCCCCACACAGTAAAATTACATTAATTGTGAATTGCTAACATTTATTTGTATAGAAAAGTTACGAACAGTTCTGTTGTCACTATCAAAAGGTCATTGTGACATACTGGCAACCTGTAAAAACCATTATAGCATCACACACAGCAAAGATACACAAACAAATAAGATAGTTATCTATTACTAGCTCCAAAACTGCTCCCGTGAGGAATCATTAGTATTTGTTTCGTTTACCGCATTTGGCATTTTATTGCAATACAAATCACTAATTATAATAATTATATAAAGCGCAGTGTCGTTGGTTAAGGTTAAACAGTTATATCTGTTATTAGTGGCATTGCGACCAACATCAGTCTGATTGAAATTGTGATCCTCAATTAAATTGGGAATAGCGCTGGGATGAGTGACTGGCGAGATATTGAGAGCACCTGCAGTGTGCGCTTGTTTGATTGACACAGAGAGCGCTCATATTGATGAGAGTACAGCTAAAAGTGCTCATGAAGGCTCAAACAGTCCCTATCGCTCCATACGATATCTGACAACTTGCGTTACATCACATGTACTCAGATTTGTATTTGCATGTTTATTTGTTGTTTAATTCGTTTTTATACCTGTTAGCAGTCTCTTTATGCTCTTCCTGCTTACTGTGCAGCGAGTCAAAATTACTACCGTATTGAAAATGGGCAACTTAATATTCATACACGTTATTCTTACACAAACAAACCGGCATATTCATCTAAATTACATCATGTCTGAAAGTTTACATTCGTGAATGTTTAGCATTGCCACCAACTCACCCTCCAGTGGCCACACTATATGCTTCAAGGGCTGAGCAAGAACTCATTCATTAGAGTAGCAGTGTATGTATGCTGCATACATTTAAAGGTACTGGATAAGTGGTGTACACTTTACTAGCATTCTCCCTCTCTCTATAACAAATGCGAAGCAGGCAGGCAGAGAATGAGGGAGAAAAGCAATCCAAAGATTATTGTACTGATAAGCTAGGTTTAAATGGCAAACGCACACATAATGTATGACATGTATCCATGTATCACTACAGAAATTACTTCAATATGCAAACCCTGGGTATTTTGGGCAATTTAGAAATACCGGTCTGACTTTAAGAACCCTCAGAGGGAAAAGGACGTGTTGTCACCATAAAACAAACAGATATTACAGCTTTACCTACTTACGTTACATTTTGTGGAGAGTTTTGCCACGTACTGCACTGATTTATATTGTCTCCCTCATAACAAATATGATCCATAACAAGCTAATTAAACATTAATCATGATTGTCAATAAAGGGCAAAATGCTATAATGTCATGTCCAGAGGTTGGAGATGGTGAAATGGCAGTGTTATCAGCTGCCAGTCATTAAGGCTCTTTGGCAGTTGGGGCACACAAAGATGGCCACTCGAACACTTCCGGCGACATCTCCTCCTGCTGGCAATTTATCGTTGCGTCACCGATCCAGTTCAATATATATTAGTGGTACCATCATTGAGTTATAGTTGGCACTTTTTCCAGACTGAAATGCTTTTTTTAAAAGTGTGTGTTTAGTGTGAAAAACAAGCCTATGGCAACGTTCCTGTTTATATTCAAAAGTGAGGTGCTTTATATCTTCTATAGTCTATTGGTTATTGTCTTACCCGAACAAGACTGTTGTTTAGAATGTTTTGGATTAAGAGGTTTCTTGAAACTGACTGGTCCCTTGTGAGTCAACATTCTATGTCAGCTTTGAGGATTCCTGTGTCGAAAGAGTCAAGATATCGCAGTGCAATGTGATGGTAAGTTCCCGTGTAGACGGTTACATCATTATCAAGAACATTTAACCAGGTCATGCACATAATAGCATTTAATAGTACTATGTTCAGGTTTTGCAGCTCAATGAGGTACAATTTCCATGTGGCACTGCGGACCACAAACCAAAACGCTCGGCATGCTTTTACTTTCCTCTGTAATCTCTGCTGGGGTAATCCAGAGAATGTTTAAAAGTGGAAGTAGCATTTAAGTGAGATGCTCTTATTAAAACCAAGTGTAAAATGTATTTTTAAGACTCTGTCTGTGGATTATCACCAAAAAATTCAAAACTGTGAACAATTTCTTTCTTTGCAAAGAGACACGGAATCTGCTGTTGGAGGACGCTCATTATGAAATGCAGCGATTAACACCATTAAAGGAATAGTAAACCAAAAAATGAAGGCTTTACCATTATTAACTCACCCTCATTTTGTTCTCAACATGTATGCTTTAACGTTTTAAGTGATTCAACAAAATAATGGCATGAGGTCGAGTAAATTAAAACGTTAATTCTTGGGTGAACTATTCCTTTAAATGTACAATTGAAATGTTTATATATATATATGAGTCGTGCCACTCACGCAAAGCAGACTCGCTTCTCCTAACAACCCAACACACAAAGCATAAGTACTATGTTCAACCACATACTCAAGGGGAGAAACAACAGCTAGGACTCAAAGCTATCAAAAATAAGAACATCACTGGTGGTGTGATATTCTTTTGATGTGAAGTCTCTTGTGCATGACAAATTCTACATCACTAATGCCACTAAGCTGTGAACCCCTAACATTATGAATATGATACTAACTCTAGAATCCAGGAGAGTATAGTAGGGATGGGCATGGATACTCTGAAATGACAGCAATGATCAATCATGAATGTAATTGGGTGGTACCTTGCGGTCTAGATTTGAATTGGGACAGCAATTCTACAGCCAAACATTCTTAGAACAGTTAGATTGTTCCATTCCAATTGGCAGAGAACACGAAGGTCTTAAAAGACGTGTTCTTTTAACTCGTAAAAAAGATTCCAGTCTTATGCATGAATAATATTGACTAACGATTCAAAACTAGGCCAGACAAACCTCATGCCCCAAGTGGCTGGAATGGCTGTACAGCTCATCGACAATAGGTACAGGGTGTCCATCATAACCACATCAGGTGCTTCCAGTGTAGACCTTAGTCAATTATCGGAAATACATTTTTATCTAGTTCTATGTCAATCTTGCAAGGCTGAATTCTTGCTTCAAAGCTTTTAAGGCCCTAACCTACTTCTGGAGAAGTTCTTCTTTGATCTTCGTTCAGGAGAAGTTTGAAACAGCCGAGCAATGGAATACTTTTTGTGAATATTCAGACACCCTTCACACCACTGTGGGAGGCAGAGTAACTGTATTCCACTACAGAGTAACCGTATTCCACTACAGTTACAATTAAAATTGTTGGTAATTAGGCCCAAGTAATACTATGGGGTCATTGATTTCAAACATTGATTTTTTTTTTTTAACCCTTTAACATGCGCAAACAAACAGCATATCATACATGCGCACAGATGGCTTTTCTGTCATCTGTTCTTAAAAATATAATAAAGTGTGTTTCTTCGCTACCAGTAATTAAACATCTTTTATCAGTGTGCTTACTTCACTGCCTGTGTAATTTGATATGTTGGTAAAGAACAACTGGCTTTCAATGCATTATCTAGGTAAATTTATAACGGGTCGCAAACTATTCATCAGGCAACTATTCTTTATTTAAGGCTATTCTATTCGTTAGGCTATTATTTTGATATTGGAAGTTCCATTCATATTGTTTCGCCCTTTTACCCGGTATAACATTTCACACTGGTGTTGTCCCTTGTACAGAGTAAAACCGGTAACACCATACACCATGGCAACCCTATTGTACAGCAGTGAAAAACTTTCTTAAGTAGTGTTACATTCATACGAGTAGACAGAGAAGTAAGTTTTAGCATGTTTGGAGCAATTTCTTGACATTTTTCATGCACCTGATGCCAGGCACGATCAGTTTTATCAAGAAAAAAAAAAAAAAGATCCAGCATGTTTAAGTAGTAAGACCTTTGATATTAGGGCAAAAATCTTATTCTTGATGAGAATTTTGTATTGTTTTTCTGTAAAAATATCTAAATATCACTTTTTACTGAAATATCAATAAAAAAAATTAAAAAATGTAGGTTTGAATAACCGAAGCGAACAATCGTACAGAAGGTAAATTTGACCAGCTAGCTAATACCTCTGCATGCCGGTTTGTTCATCATGACTGAATGTGACTGACTGGCTCCAGGTAACACCCACCAATTACTTGGACCAATGGCAGTAAGTAGGTGTTTAGCAGCTGGTAAGAATTTTTCCTAAAGTTTCGCCCAGGTGAGCTTTTATGAACCGCCTTTTTGGCCAGATTTTGTTCTAGATGACATCACACCCATTCTCTCTTTGATTTCATATGAAGTAAATTGGAGATAGAATTAGGGTCATCAAACTGACTTGCTGAAGGGTGAATTCAACTAGTGAGAATTTATAGTGGTGGAAGATATTTAATGGGAGTTGCCATTCTCAAATACAGTGCTGTGAAATGTAATTGCCCCCATCCTAAATAATTGTTTTGTGTGTGTGTATTTTTCAAACTAAATTGATTCATTTTATATCTCGTTTGAAGATCTGAAACAAAGGCAACCTGAGTAAACATGTTTTTTTTTTAAAATATATATATATATATACACTGGCGGCCAAAAGTTTGGAATAATGTACAGATTTTGCTCTTATGATAAAAGAAATTGGTACTTTTATTCACCAAAAAATCCTCCATGTGCAGCAATTACAGCTTTGCATGTCCTTGGCATTCTAGCTGTCAGTTTGTCCAGATACTCAGGTGACATTTCACCCCACACTTCCTGTAACACATGGCATAGATGTGGCTGACTTGTCAGGCACTTCTCACGCACCTTACAGTCTAACTGATCTCACAAAAGCTCAATGGGGTTAAGATCCGTAACACTCTTTTCCAATTATCTTTTGACCAATGTCAGTGTTTCTTTGCCCACTCTAACCTTTTCTTTTTGTTATTAAGCTTTTTCTTGGCAATTCTTCCCATAAGTCCTTGGTTCACACACACACACACACACACACACAGCGGAGAAAATGTCAGAGAGAAGCGAGGCGGGGGAGTCTGACATGAGTGTGTGTTTAAGCAGTGTTTCTCAACTGGTTTATTTGGACTGGGTCACAGACAGTAGGGAAAGAACAATGCCATGGTTCTCCCATTGAAGATATTTCGGCAGCCGCCCAAGTGGTCTACTATTTAGGACTGCCGAGGCATATTTAATGATAATCTCGCAAACAGCTATAGCAGACATGGGCAATTTACGGTCCGTGGGCTGGATCAGGCCCTCCACATGGTTTAATGTGGCCCGCGGCTCATTTATAGTAAAAGCATTTTTATTTTTCATTGGATATTTCAGTTAACTTGCATTGGGACCTATTGCGTCTCCACAAGCGTTTAACATGCTCAGGGTTGCCAGATAAGATACGCAAAACCCCCAGTTTCAGATTTATACTTGCGCAAATTGGAAATATTCCACCTAATGTAATACTTATTTTGTGCAATCTGGCAACCATGCACGTCTCGCTTTCCCCTTTGAACAAACTTGGCGATCTGTAGTGCAATATTCTGCTCAAGGAAAAGTGTTATACAGCTACTCAGTGTTCCATTCTTGAGGCTGCTTGTGATGTTTGGTGCTACAAATTTTGTAGGTAAACCTTCTCAGTGATTAAATTAAATATAGAAGTAGATCTCGGCATCATTGACATGCGGGCAAAAGCAAGCCAGAGATGAATATGTAAATGTATTTTTTATTTGTGCAATTTAGAAATCCATTCGCACCTTTATGTTAATCTAACTCTTGCAGTATTCATTTATCATATTCATGCAGTTGTGTTATTCAGTTGTGTGCTGAAAAACCATCCAGGAGACCATCCATGACTCTTTTTGCATGTAAAAGGTAAAGTTTTAGAAAAAATAAGTAAACTCGCCCGCTTTGCGACAAACATTAAAAGTTCTATAAATTTCTTTTTTATTATTATTATTATTAAAACAGTCCACTGATGTAGAAAGTGTTAAATTGAATAATAAATTAATAAGGAAATAGAGACGGCAAAATAAATGTATAATCTCCACCTTTATTCAGTTTTTTAATGCCTGATAGAAAAGTATCTATCTTTGTAGAGCAATATAATACTTTAGGCAATTGCAGTATAGTCCCATTAGTCACAGATACACTTCAGAAAATTGAGTACACAACTATTTCTGGGCTTAAAAGATACAAAAACCAAATCAATGCAGAACAATGTATATCAAAAGCAATACAATGTGGCACCCTATGCACTACTTACAGCCCGATGTGGACACTTTACCAAAACAGTTAAAAATATTAATAATTACACACATCACCTTTACAAATTATTAATTTTATTGTTATATTTTGACAAAATTGTATAGTTTCATATGAAATAATCTAAAAGGTAGAATCTATATGACCTCATTTTATATCAACAGTGGCAGTTGTAGTTAAAGTTTCAAGATGTGTTTCAGATAGTATTTATTTTTCATAAATGCATTAATTTATTATTATATAACCATTATTTAAGACTAGCACACTGACATAACCATGGTAACGAGGAGCCTTTCCTTCTGTGTAATAGGTGTATAAATATGTAATATTAGTTAACAAACAGGATAATAATGGGCTCATATAAGTAAATATGCTCTTCAATTTTTAAAAGTGGGAGGGAAACTGCCTGTAGATTTTGTTGTTGACGTCAACAAAAATAATGTCACTTGATGTCCTTGTACTGGAAAACCATGAAAAAAACTATGCAACATAAAAGGAAATGCAACCCAGGATACATTAAATACAGGTTATGTTTAATCTATAGCAGGTCGACACTTGATGTCCAATGTAAAATCTGTCCTGAAGCAAAACCAGTTGAGAACCACTGAGATAAAGGTACAGACAGGAGCAGTCTGGCTGTGCCGTCACGCACCTGCAGTACATATTAACTGTTAATAATCATAGGACATTACATTAAAACCTCACACACCTGATGTTATTTTTCATTTAGTGAAAATAAAATAACCCTTCTGTTTTCACGAATAATAGTAATTGCGTAATACCGCATACCGTGGTATTTTATTTATAAAATATGTTATCATACCGTGAAAATCTCATACCGTTGCAACCCCATTCACTACTGTACCAAGTGTTCTCCATTTGGAGAAAATGTCTCTCACTGTGGTTCTTTGGAGTCCCAGAGCCTTTGAAAAAAGCACTGTAACCCTTCCCAGATGGATGTATTTCAAATCACCTTTTTCCTAAATTTCCAGAATTTCTTTTGACCTTGGCATATTGTGTCATTGGGCGAGACATTTTAGCCAAGATCATGCAGCTGAAAAAGTTCTATTTAGGTGTTGATTTATATGAAAAGTGCTTCAAATAAGTAACATTATCATTTAAAAACTGTATTTTTTGTTTACTCAGATTGATTTTGTTTGCATTTTTTAAACAATTTAGTATGACATATACACAAAAACAGAAAAAATACTTTTCCACAGCATTGTAGTTGAGAGACGCAACTTATTGGAGAACGTTTTTTGCATGCTGATAGCTTATTGTGCTTAAACACCCAAGTATACTTTGGTTTGATGATCAAATCTGTGTCATGCGCACTGCAAAAACAAATTATGCTTTGGCCTTAAAAGGGTTGCGTTAAGTGTTTATATATCCTATAAAATCTCATAAGGCATTTGCATTTTTTTCTCTACTTAAGAGCCAAAGCTAGATAAGCTCCTTCGTGTTCCCCAGACACACACACATGGACATCTGATGAAAGTTAACAAGATGAAATGGCCTTTATCATTTCCCTGCAGGAATCTTGCATCGAGTCAAGAAAATTGTGTTTTCAGCTGGCCAGGTAGCACAAGAGTTGCATCCAAAATACAAGCATAACTCAAAGAATCAACTCAAATCTTAAAATTAATCATAGTCTCGCATAACCACAATAGCAGATCAGTTTAAAAAAATAACTCCAATAATGGCTCAGCAACTATTGGACAAAAAATCCATAAGTAACAAGAACAGATTATTTCACAGATATAACCCAGAAAACAAAGCAGAACATAGTCTGAATATCTTTCAAAAATGTTATGCCACTAACCGTGCAAACTAGGGCTGGGCGATAAAACGATATCAATATTTATCACGATATCGACGATAAGCTTTTGAGTAATTTCCGATATTTAGCCTGTGTTCTACATCTAGACATACATGTTGCTAAAAACACTAGCAGTTTGGCTTGCTTGTCATATGTTTCCACTGTCACGTGCTGAGCAAATGTGAGCGAGCGTTTTCAATTCCTTCCTATGGAAGCAGAGCGTCAAGCTCGCAAGGTGGATTGTAAAATTGACAGTAGCGTGGGGCAAGCGTTTCCCTAGTGTTGGGAGTGGCTTTGTGCAGTTCTCTTGTGCTTCAGTGAAAACGCAGCCTCAGACATTATGAAGTCGCTATTGCCCCCACTACGCAGGTCACCGCGTTCCGAATCCGGACCCCAGATTGATTCCATCTTGACTGCAAGATATCATGACGATGTTTTCGCCCTCTCCTCGTCTCTAGTGAGCAGCGCTACAAAATCAACAGTGCCGGTTACATCATATCTGATCTTTCTGCACTGTATTCTTGAATATTTTTCTCTAGCATGCAAACACGCTTCACTGATGCCCTGTCCCGGGCCGCCCCCCCCCACCATCATGTGCGTAAAAATGAGGTGCGTGTTTCCAGAGCGCCTTTAGACCATAACGTTTTTCTTTCTAAATTTAGTTTTATTAATCAGCATGTTCCAAGCTTTTAATAATAAACAAATAGATTTCTGTTCTAATTTTGTGAAATTATTCAGACGTCATCATCTCTGACAAGGATGAAAGACAAAACAATTACTAGTTTGTGGCCTAGACATTCTCACTTTAATGAAGAGAAAAATGGTCCATTCAGACTTTTACATTTTCAAAAGATTCTCTCTGGAGATACCCCTGAACCCCCATACAGTATCATTCCTCAGTCACAAGGGCTTCTATGCCCCCATACTTGGATATCTGTATGTAAAGAAATATGAAAATAATTTTAATGTAAAATAAAAAATATATATATATATATAGTCATTATGATTCAAAATGAACAGATCAACTTATAACATTCATATCCAACTGCACTCAATTTATTTTAATAGAAGACCCCTCAGACACCCCTGCATTGCCGGTGTCTGGGCCCCCAATGCAGTTTTGTAAAGACTATGTAGACTTTTTAGGATTTTTTATCTTCTTTTGTTGGAAATTCAAAATAATTTGCAATGTGCAAATGTGATTCAATATCGTGATAATATGTTTTGCCATATTGCCCAGCCCTAGTGCAAACACAATGATTAGGCCTAGTTCTTCCTCAAAACCTTGTAAACATGGCGTTGTTTTGCAGGTAGTCTAATACAGAATATAGGCTACAACTTTCATAATAGTTTCATTTAAACACATCAAGTTCTACTGGTGGAGTATTTCTGCTACATGTTTGCACCCAGGGTCTTAATTCAACACCCGCCAAGCGACAAATGCAGGTACATTTTTGCAGTGTCAAACGGCATTCTGACGGATGCTTTTTCCTTTCTATCAGTTTGTGTCAGCTTGTAAAATAATATTACACATTCCAGTTTTGTCCTCAAGGGGCTCTGTAGGCCTACAGTCATTGAGGTCACAGATGTTTACATAGAACTGCTCTTATTAGCTAGTTCCGCTAATCAAGAAGATGAAGGCAATGTTCAGGAGCATTCATGCCATCGGGAAGACCACTCTTGGATTTCCAGTGTATGTGCAAGTATGTTTAAATAACCTACCACCACCACACAAACAAATTCTCTGGTAGGGCTGAAACGATTAGTCAATGTTATCGACAATGTCGACAATAAAAAATTGTCAACAAAAATCTGTCAAATAGTCGTTTTATGTAATTTAACGTAACATGAGATCATGGCAGTGCCTGGAAACCATTAGTCTTTTCATATTGAGTTTTTTCCCTTCCAGCCCAGGAGTTAATCATATGATAAGTAGAATGCCTAGGAAATGGGAAAAGGGGGTGGAACCAAATACAAATCCTGGCCATGATACTAAGAATGCTGAAACAAATGCATTTGCTACTTTCTTCCATTTAAAATGCCATAAGTCATTGTCCCTGAAAATACTGTGATATTCCAAAGCTTGTGCACAATCCATGCATGAGGAAACTTTGAGAAAAAGAAACTTCCCACTGCAGGGCAAGTACGATGAGCTAATGCTATTTATAGCATGGACAGTTAATATACAAGGAGTACATTTAGCATAAAACTAATAAAAGTTACTTATTAAAACATTTTGTTAAAGTTTTGGGGAGTGTTTTGTCCATGAAGACTGGCCCACCTGGGAGATACTGAAAACATTTAAGAAATATGACTTTCCAAACTTTCCTATTCACACATTGAATCCACAGCTCATCCTATCAGCATGCAGGCAACAAGTTCAGTTTCCACAGCACTCAGTTTGAAACCTGTAATGGAGACAGACCTACCACTGGCACAACAGAGACATCCCAATGTCCACTGATTCCATTTGAGAAGAAAAACAGAGCCAGTGCAGCATATTAGATTAAAGGGGAGGGCTGATGTGTGCACTAATCTGCAGATTCTATAAAAAGATGACCTTCAAACCGCCATGTGGGCAGGGGTGTATACAAAGGTCTTCATTCAGACAGCCTGTGGAGAGAGTCGTCAGACTGTGCACAAAAATGTTGATTCAAGGGAGTGAACTAAAATAGCAGGACAGCAATAACGAGCATAAACGTAACACTAGTGATTGACTGGCATATTGGCCAGGCCGATTAATAAACCAATATTACTCCTAACATTTAAGGGGTAATGACGCGAGGAATCACATTTTCCTTGATCTTTTGACATATAACAGCTCATTGTACTAAAAAAAAAAAAAACATACTGTAACTTTGAGAACTCAAAACTTCCTCCTTAAAAAAAGGAGTTGCAAAAACGGCTTGTTTGGAATTTGCGATGTTACAAGGATGTGCAGCACGTCAGCAAAAATGGCGCTTTTAAAAAGACAATGTCAGGTTATCACTCTGCAAATGAAACCCCCATTCTAAACTAGTGGTCGACCGATACATTTCAAATTCTGACTTTTTTTCATAATAATAAAACAAATTCCCTGTTTGGCCGATTTTTTTTGTTGAGGGCGGCAAAAATCCCCTGCTTGCATGTGAAGCAACTGAGCCATGTAAAGAACCAGTCACAGTTAGTTTTGTTGTTATGTGCCATCGTGTTACTACAATAATAGACCGGTGTGCAACACAGTCTCACTTAAACGGTCCGCATATCAGCAGATGCATTTGAGCTCATAATTTTAAAGCGCTAGCCTGTTTCATTCTCCCTCTCTCTCCTCAAAGCTCCCTGTAACTTTTCTTTTTTGGATTTTCTCCCCTTTTTCTCCACAATTTGCAATGCTCAATTCTCTCCAAGTTCTCATTGTGGCATAGTGACTCACCTCAATCCGGGTGGCGGAGGACGAATCTCAGTTCAACTTCAAGGATGTGTCCGAAAACTGTAAGATGATGCCGACGGAGACTGTATACGTAGGATGAAAATAAGGCGCTTTTCAAACAATTTTTTTTTTGCTAACATGGACATACTATCCATGGTTGCTGTACTACTGTGTGTACTGTTATTTCCTTCTACCTAATATGAATTACTTCACGTGCAAATATATAAAAATTGGATGAATAGAGATCTGAATCTGAAGAAACTGCTATCTACCATTTAAAATATAATCTTTTTTAGTTTTGTGAATTTTATTAAATATAGTGCTAAATAAGAATTTGTTCGGTTTTTTAGCAATTTTATGTTTGTTATTCACTATATTGAATTGTGTATATCGGCCACACTGCTCTCTGGATATCGGCAATTAAATAACCTATTTCGGTCGACCACTAAAATATACAGCCATGTCTTGGAATTTCTGATGGCAATCAAAACTACTTACATTTTCCAACAATCAAAGAGCATTACAAGAGAACAGATTTTACACAGATGGAAAACTGATAGTTATAAAAATGCACCATAGTTCTTTCATAGTATCCATAGTTTTAACAATGATATTTGTAAGTTCATGGTAACTATAGGTAAAACCATGCATGGCTCCTCACTACCATGGTTAGTAACTATGGTTTCTATATAAAGGACTTGTAATGAAAAAACAGCAGTATAGATACATTTAGTTACATCTACACTACAGTTAGTGCTACTGCAGTAAATCCATGGTTAATGTTTATAAGCATTGTGATGAGAGGATTGAAAAGCCTTCTAATTGGTTTTCTCCGGTTTTCTTTGTCAGTGCCGTTTACAATGTGGGGTCTGTTTGTTTTAAACTAGTTTCATCACCAAGACATAAGATTTTTGCAGACAATTCTGTACCTCATTCAAACGGGTTTCACAACCCCCGGTGCGAATCTCACTGGTTCACAAGCACATTTAAAATATTCTGTGCAGTTGAGGCCAGTCTGTGAATTATCGCACCTGCTCTATCTATTGAGTCGTGTTTATAATTGGCCTGTGTAGCACAGTTTCATTCTGCTTTTGAAATGACCAGTATGTTTTGGAATGCATTTTGATGACAGGAGAAGACTCATTAATATTCACAAGAATGCTAACCGATTGTTCAGTGAAACATTGTGATCCCCTGCCATCTTACGTTTCAGAAATGAGCTCGCGGGCCACTTGAAATGAAGCGAGTTTGTTATGCGGTGATGTCACTGCAAGAAAGTGTGTGTATTTTTGTGTGTGTGTGTGATGGGGTCTCTTTCACTGTGTACAAAGCACACAGCTGACTGGGGCTGGCAAGCATTATGTTGCATCAAGAATTTTATGTGAAATCCCAACAGCAGGGCTCATAATTCAGCAGTGGTGCAGCACTGCTGCAAAATGCATATAGGGGAAACACTTCAATAAATATTGAATTGGTTTGTATATTTCACTCTTTGCTTAGATTATCATAAATATTGGTCACCCTGCTTTATATATATCAACCTTTGCCATTAAAGAAATCCACTACTCAATACATCATTATTAATCTTTCTTCAAGTTTAGCCCACTATACTTTTTTTTAAGCCTATAAGGGAAATTCCAGCTTATGTAATGTGTTTGAACAAAACTAAAGGAAAAATACAACTAAATCATTAACATTAAATCACTCATGTTTGCAAGAAGAGAGTCAGACAGCCATGGACAGCTCAATCTGGGAACAAGCCAAAAGATGGGCAGTGTTCCAACTGAACTTCCAGAAAAAACCAAACCATCCCTCCCCTTTCTAGCCAAGTCAGCATAAAAGTATCGAAACCACACCAGCTTGAATCTTTGAAATGTGGAAAACAAAGTTCACGCCCACTTCCATATCGAAAGAAATATTGCAAGTATTATTTGACTGTGTCAGCTTTCAGATGGTCCCCACATTGACCATGTGCTTAAAGGAAGTGGTTTCACACCAGCTGTTTGCATTATAGCAGCACTGTGATCTGGTGGAGAGGTTCAGATAGTTAAAAAATAAAAGCTTCCCCCACAGCGCTCTTTCAGATCAACGGATCCTCCTTGCTAGCAAGAAAGCCTGCCATGGAATTTCCATCTAAAACATCTAAGGAATTTAATTTATCCTGCTGCATACTGCAATCATTTATGATTACAGATTACAGTACTTTTTTCTCTAGAAGAACAAAAGAATTTCATCAGCAGTCAAAACTGCTGAACCAAAGCAAAAGACCCTTCAAGACAAAGACCAGTCCATACAAAAGACTTTTGAAAAATCGCAGCATGCACGGCTCTGGATACAACTTCAATTATATCAGCAACAAGCATGGAGCTGCTATTATAATACATTGATAATACCACACTGAAGGACATGGGGGAAAATTAAATTGACACAGCTTCTAAAAAAATGCATCATTACTGCATGAGAAGCTAAAAAGCAGTAAGACATGACGTAGCACATGCTTACATAGAAGGTGACGGACATTTTCAGAGTGAACGCCCCACAGAAGTGGAGGTCTTTGGCGGTTGTGTCTTGACTATGCCTTGCTCTCTTATCAGCATCTCGCTGGATAAGCATTATACACGTGCATACAACTGTATTTTTAGGGGGAAAATATTTGGTACCACCGGTATTATAAAGCTTGAGTCCGTAGTAGTACTATGGCACCGGTACAGGCTACTGTGCTACACTGCAACATAGAACTGTCTTTTGGAATGTTTATATTTTCTTGTTTGACTTTTTTACTCAATATTTGAGAAAATATGAACTGGCTAAATCTTTTGACTATCCTTTTAATGTTTCCAAACCTTTGCAAAAAACAATCCCTATGACACTGCTGATTGGTTGAGTCCACTGTGGACGTAGGAGACAGCATAGATCTAACATTTTAGATTTCTTGTAGATATTTCCCCTTCCTGAAATAATGTCTTTAAAATGTTAATTTTGGTAGTATTACAGTGAAAAAATGTCTTTGCCCTAATGGTAAGAAGTCGGATCTACAGCTGACATACATGTGGGAATAATAAGTTCTTTGCACTTGGCAGAGCTGGCTAAAGAAGCGGCACAGCTTGTGAATTCCACCCCAGTCATTGACACAATGCAACAGCACAGCTTAATTCGATCTTGTGACCTGAACAACATGTTTCTCCTGTGAGTTTTCCAACTGAATTCTGTCAGGTCAGAAATTCCAAATTCAGACAAATCTGATTAAGATTGTCCAACTAGTCCAAATTTTTCTCATTCATACCTTACTTATGGCATCATGCTCTGACCAATGACAGGGGCATACGTTAGTCAGGGTGTGTTAATAAAGTGTATTTTTTTAATGGTGCACTTTAATGGAAATACATTTATTGTCCTTACCATGTCACTAAAAGCATTAAAATTAGTTGACCTTGTGCGTAAACTCTCACACCAAGCAGCTTTAATAAAATGCTTGCTCATTTATACAATGTGAAAACAGAGCGGGGCTAGAACCCATGCAGCTGACATTAGCTACATTCTGCATAATAGTCTGTAAGTAACTGATAGTAATCTAACTGATCGATTGGAATTGGAAAACTTTAGATAAAAGGTTTAAGATAACAAAATTATCTTAAACCTTTAAACATAAGAATAATTGACAAGTAAACCTATTTCTACTTCCACATAAGGATTCATACATAATACCTCACACACATGCACATTGCAGTACAGGATTTTCTCTGCATCTGTTTGTGTAAATATAGTATGTGTGGAGTGGGTATCTAAAGGTTGTCTGTTCAAAGCCAATAAGTTCTGATCACTGTGTATAGTGAGATAAAACATGGATCTCACCTCGCAGTGTAGAGATGCACCAGGGTAATTCAGTTCATTATCATCATCTGGATTTTTCCAATGTGTTGCCATCATTTCACTTCACAGAATAGCCGGAGTCCTTTTGCAGCCCACATCTAGAGAAATATCATGTCACCAGAGAGATCCCAACTCAATTCTGTTTCCACGTGTTTCGGGAAAACACCCTGGAGGAGTAAGAAAGCCAGTCTTTTGACACCTATCATCACAAAAGGAATCCTAAACCTACCATAACATGAATCAATCAGTTTAAAAGTAATACAAGAGTATATGAGAGGTGTGGTGTGGTCACTCATCAGCCCTGGAAACTTTTCTGTTGTGGGTTTGATGTCGTGTACTCAAACACAACAGACAGTGAGCATACTTTAAAAGTGTTCAACTTTGTTTTTATCGAGTTAACACATTCATCTCATCTCGGAATCGGTGAACTTTGATTGTTTTGAGTGAAATATAAAGCCGTTGTCTCTGGTTAGCATGAGTAGCTATCAAAACAAAGTAATGGCTAGCCAGCACCTACCTGTTGGGAACAAAGCGCTGATGTATTGCTGTGAACGCCCATTGCGGACCAATAACTAGTTGATTCGTTAGAATGGTTTAGGCGATAGCGTCGGTTCGTGTCATATTCCTTATCATAGCGTTTTTAATGGTTAAAAGCAATGCGAAAGTTTCCCTGTTTCCCCACGCGCGCGCGGCACTCGCTGGATCGGGGCTCGAGCGCTCCCGAAGTCCTTGGAAACACCGCCCCTTTGCGAGCTGGCGCAGCGTCTGTCCAATCAAGCTCCATGTAACTTTTCACGTTCACATTTCAGCCAATGGGTGACGTGGTTACAAATAGTTTTTTTCCCAAACAATCTTCCTTCAAAACAGCCATCTAAAAATCGACTTATTAATATATTTCTCACATCATTAGTGCTTGAATGAGCATATAAAAAGGGACAAAATGTTTTAGTTTATTCACTTAAAAGTTCTCTGTTGGGGAAAAAACTTTCATAAACAACCTGACTTAATTTTTCATGCCTATATATATATATATATATATATATATATATATATATATATATATATATATATATATACATATATACATATATATACATACATATATATATATATATATATATATATATATATATATATATATATATATATATATATACATACACACACACACAAACACTGGCATCCAAAAGTTTGGAATATTGAACAGATTTTGCTGTTTCGGAAGGAAATTGGCAATTTAATTCACCAAAGTGGCATTCACAAACATCACCATCGCTATTTGAAAAAAGTCATTTTTGATCAAATCTAGACAGGCCCCATTTCCAGCAGTCATCACTCCAACACCTTATCCTTGAGTAATCATGCTAAATTGGTAATTTGGTACTAGAAAATCACTTGCCAATATATCAAACACAGTTGAAAACTATTTGGTTCATTAAATGAAGCTTAACATTATATTTGTGTTTGTTTTTGAGTTGCAACAGTGTGCAATAGACTGGCATGTCTTAATGTCAATATTAGGTAAAAAATGGCAAAAAATGTTTAAAAACTTTCTCTAGAAACTCGTCAGTCAATCATTGTTTTGAGGAATGAAGGCTGTACAATGCTTGAAATTGCCAAAAAAACTGAAGATTTCATACAAAGGTGTACACTACAGTCTACAAAGTCAAAGGACAACTGGCTCTAATAAGAACAGAAAGAGATGTGTACTCCAAAAAATATTTTAGCCTATTTTTAAGTTCTATCCATTTCAACTGAATAACAAATTTCCATCTAATTGAATTGTCTAATCTTTAACAAAATAAAATGTACAAATCTTACAAAATGCACGTTTTATTAATACAATTTTCTTCAAGACTATTCAATTCAATTAGATGGAAATGTGTTATTGAATTGAAATGATACAACTTAAAAATAGGCTAAAATATTTTTTTGAGTGTGGAAGTCCAGATGTACAACTAAACAAGAGGATAAATACATCAGAGTCTCCAGTTTGAGAAATAGACGCCTCAAATATCCTCAGCTGACAGCTTCATTGAATTCTACACGCTAAAAAACAGTTTCATGTGCAACAGTAAAGAGAAGACTCAGGGGTGCAGGCCTTATGGGAAGAATTGCAAAGAAAAAAAACACTTTTGAAACAGAAAATCAAAAATAAAATGTTAGAGTGGGCAAAGAAACAGACGTTGGTCAACAGATAATTGGAAAAGAGTGTTATGGATCTTAACCCCATTGAGATTTTGTGGGATCAGCTAAACTGTAAGGTGCGTGAGAAGTGCCCGATAAGACAGCCACATCTATGGCAAATGCTACAGGAAGTGTGGGGTGAAATGTCACCTGAGTATCTGGACAAACTGACAGCTAGAATGCCAAGGATCTGCAAAGCTGTCATTGCTGCACATGGAGGATTTTTAGATGAGAACTCTTTGAAGACGTTTAAGAAGTTCTGAAAAAAAAAATTCATAATGTAATAGTAATTTTTCACATTATTAATATCCTGACTATATATTGTGATCAGTTGAATGCCACTTTGGTGATTAAAAGTACCAATTTCTTTCCATAAGAGCAAAATCTTGTACATTATTCCAAACTTTTGGCTGCCAATGTATATATATTTACTTATAATCTAAGTTCATTACTATGCTCACAGGCAAGCAAGCTATTCGTTCTTACTTCACTTGGTCACTTTTTAGAAAAATAAAATTAAGTTTAAATATATTTCTCACTTCATTGTGGTCTTTATGAACATATAAGAGAAAATTAGTTAATAACCACCTTTTCATTATTACTTTTTTAATGATCACCCCCTAGTTTGGAGTAAAATAATTGAGTGATGCCAAAAGCAATCTGTGAAGTGAGTTGTTTTCAGCTGTACATGCTGTAAATACTAATAGTTATCTAAAATAGTAAAAATAAATTGTTTACTCAACTTAAGCTTATTTTTTACTATTGTTACTAGTTTTTGCCTTAAAAAAAGGTTAACTAATTGGATTTTAGAGTGGATTCCCAATGCTGCATCAATGTCAAAATAATAAGAGTAGTTTTGAGGTTATTCTTTATTTTCATACTATGCCCATGGGGATGTGTGTCTAATGTTTTTTTTGTTATTTGTTTTTTGGCTAGTCATTTGCTATTAGCACAAATGGAGCAATGTTGTGGGATGGAGCGTCTTGTTAGGACTTTTTGTCCCTGAATTTAAAAAAAAGAACAATGTTGTTTATGTGTCACCCTGGGATACAGTTTGACCAGACAATAGAGAAACACTGTTTGTGGTATTTTACTCTTCTCACAGAAAACCAACACCCTGACCCAAAAAATTAACACTGCTAAATATTATTTATATAGGGGTATGCCATGCTATATGTTGTCAATGGGGAAGTGTTGTGTTGATTGAACATAATTTCCTTTTAAAGCTACTTTCATTTATGGATCAGTCTCCCTCAAATCCCTCTTTCTCTCTCTCCCTCTTTCTTTTCTCCATTTCTCTCTTTAGCAAATAAAACAGTTTGTCTGGATTACTGGAGTCACATGTTGGCCTGGTTCAAAGCGGGGTCGGGCATGCAACTGGCATTTGCTGTGGAATGTACACACACACACACACACACACACACACACACACACACACACACACAGTGCCTCAAAAAGAGATCACACAAGGAGCAGTTACTATGCTCACAATCTGAGAGAGCTGGACCAGAGGTCATCCGTCAAACCATTTCCATCCCAATACCCGTAAATCAGTGACAGTATTTATGAACATATGAGCGGTAGGGTTAGAGTTAGGCAGGGTTAGGGTTAGGAGGAACATTCACAATTTTAACATGAAAATAATTGCTTTGTATGACTATTAGTTATTTCAAGTCAAGTGATTTTTATTTGTATAGCACTTTTCACAACACACATCGTTTCAAAACAGCTTTACGGGAACTCATACATTAACAGAAAATGAAACTAATATCTATAAAGTCTTTAGAGTCATCATTGTGAAGTTTGATAAAATATGATTGTGAATTGTGTTTAAAAATAAGTAATTCAATAATAACTGTATTTATAACCCCAGTGAGGAAGCCGAAGGCGACTGTGGCAAGGGACACAAAACTCCATAAGATAATAATATATATTATTATATAGTGACAGCATGTATAGTCAATATAGTTATAATGCATATATGTCATATAATAGATTGTTGTAGATAGTTGAATATTCCTATTTCTTACAATAATTGATATTTGGTGTGTAATTGTTATTATAAAGTTATATATTTTTATTTTATATATATATATATATATATATATATATATATATATATGCTGTTGTAGTCAATGTGTAATATTACATTATTTATAATATATAATATTAATTATAATAAATTATATGTAATATTTGTTTTAGTGTATTGAGTGGCTCAGTTGAAATTTGGAATGGTTACACTATTTCTGCTTGAATTATTGCCATTTGCGACTATTATCTATATGTAACTACATAGTTATACAGACAGACAGACAGACAGACAGACAGACAGACAAACAGATAGATAGATAGATAGATAGATAGATAGATAGATAGATAGATAGATAGATAGATAGATAGATAGATGACAGACAGACAGACAGACAGATAGATAGATAGATGACAGACAGACAGACAGACAGACAGACAGACAGACAGATAGATAGATAGATAGATAGATAGATAGATAGATAGATAGATAGATAGATGACAGACAGACACACAGACAGACAGACATTTCAGACAGACGATAGATAGATAGATAGATAGATAGATAGATAGATAGATAGATAGATAGATAGATAGATAGATAGATAGATAGATAGATAGATAGATAGATAGATAGATAGATGACAGACAGACAGACAGACAGACAGACAGACAGACAGACAGACAGACAGATAGATAGATAGATAGATAGATAGATAGATAGATGACAGACAGACAGACAGACAGACAGACAGACAGACAGACA